>NC_091960.1:33963953-34103953 GCF_031021105.1 Erythrolamprus reginae
TATCTATCTATCTATCTATCTATCTATCGGATTTGTATGCCGCCCCTCTCCGCAGACTCGGGGTGGCTACAGCAACAATAAAAACAGCGTACAATAGTAATCTGATGTTAAAAATGATTAAAAACCCATTAATATAAAAACCAAACATACTTTATTTATTATTTATTTATTAATCAGATTTGTATGCCGCCCCTCTCCGCGGACTCGGGGCGGCTCACAGCAATAACAATACAATGTAAAACAAATCTAATGTTTAAGTTAATTTTAAAAAACCCAATTTAAAACCAATCATACATACTGACATACCATGCATAAATTTTATAAGCCTAGGGGGAGGGAAAAAGTCAGTTCCCCCATGCCTGACGACAGAGGTGGGTTTTAAGGAGCTTACGAAAGGCTAGGAGGGTGGGGGCAGTTCTAATCTCTGGGGGGAGTTGTATATTACTACATGTCTATTTTTCTTCCTATGTATTTGTCTATTGGACAAATGAATAAATAAAATAAATAAATAAATCCTGACGCGCCCCCCCCCCCCTTTTGTCTCGCAGAGCGAAGCCTTGAACGGGCGAGTGGTGGAAGACATGGAAGGCGCTTCCCAGGCCAACCAGAAGCGCATGAACGCCGACCCCTTGGAGGTGATGTTGATGAACATGGGCTACCGGATCACGGGAATGACTGGCGGTGGCTCTGGAGGCTCGGACGACGAAGACAGCTCTGAGAATCAGGTCCACTGCCGGACCAGCTAAAGCTAAATGGCCTCTCCTTCTTTATTATTTTTTTTTTGTTTCATTTTTTTTTTGGTTTTGTTTGAAGGGAAATCTAGTTTGCTCCATTTGAACTTTTGGAAAGACTGCACTGTTTCACACTATGCACAGAATGGGATATGCCAGCGAGCGGCAGAAGTGACTGTGGTTTTGACTGCTGCTACAAATTCTCCCTTCCCCACCCCCCTGTTCTACTATTAAGCAGCATGGTAACGTGGCCTGTTGAGTTTTTGCCCTCCCAGCAAATGCTGGTATTTCCTTCTCCACATTGTCTGTGAGCAGTGTCCAACTGGTTAAACCCGTTCCTTCGTCCGGTCTGGCTGGACGGTTGGGAAGCATTGCCTACGTGCGTGTGTTTGGCAGAGAGGTTGTTGAAAACTCAATAAAATGTAAACTAGGGCGGGGATTATGGAATGGTGTCCGATGCCGCGGTCTCCGTCTCCGAAATTCAGCTTGCCTAACCATGCCGCGAGTTTGTAACTCAGCCCACACACACACACACACACACACCAGCCGGTGAACATGTGTACACATCTCGAAAACACATGAAGGCATGCAGCCCTCCTTCAGTGGGTCGCCCTCTAGGGAGGCACAGCATGCCATGATTGCCACATCAGAATGAAGCGACAGAGAAAGTTTTCTCAATGAGGCGACCTCGAATGAATCAAGATCTCTCCTTTTTATTGTGTTTCACTTCTCTGACATGTGGTACAGAATAACCAATTCGCGAACGCCACATACATTAAGCCATCCTCCAACTACTATTCACTCTTGCACCATATAAGGCAAGCTTCTCTTGTGGCTTCCCTATAGGTAATTAACGGAAGCTACATTCTTTGCCTTTTCCCTGGAAAGGAATGAGTGAGGCATATATTTCCTTATATGGAAGTTCTATAGGTTTTCTTTAAATGCTTTCCATACATGGTCATGATTCTGCAGGATGCTTTCTCAGCCTGGACTTTGCTGCCTTTCCATAGAGGAAGAATTAAGGTTTTATTCAGCACACGATTTAGGCTTAAAACATCACTCTCCAGTAATATCTTATCCCCGAATTTCAGTGCCCATAAACCTATGATTACAACAAACACAACCAGGAGAAAAGTCGCTAAATACCTGGGATCCCTCGGTGAACATGGTTAGGGAAGTACGGCAATCTGGTTTGGGGCACAGAGCCTCATTCTGGTTGGTACCCATCTGGTCTGCACATAGAAGAAGCCAAAAGAACACTCTAACGGTGAGAAGCTACAGCACAAAACTCGGCGGCTTATATAACATGAGCAAGTAAAATTATATATGTATGATATAGCCGCTTTGGGACAACTTACTTTCTTTTCCCCCAAAATAACTGAAGTTCCCATCTCTCGGTGGATAAGGAGCGGGGTGTTTGGTGGGAAAAAAAAAGATCCTTGCTGATGGGAGACCAAGCGTCAACACAGCTATATACAGCGTTCCCTCGTTTTTCGCAGGGGATGCGTTCCGAGACCGCCCGCGAAAGTCGAATTTCCGCAAAGTAGAGACGCGGAAGTAAATACACTATTTTTGGCTATGAACAGTATCACAAGCCTTCCCTTAACACTTTAAACCCCTAAATTGCAATTTTCCATTCCCTTAGCAACCATTCAGATTATTACTCGACGTGTTTATTTATTAGTTTATTAAAAAAAATATTTATTAAAGGCAGACGAAAGTTTGGCGATGACATATGACATCATCGGGTGGGGAAAACCATGGTATAGGGAAAAAACCTGTGAAGTATTTTTTAATTAATATTTTTGAAAACCCGATGTATAGACTTTCCGCGAAGTTCGAACCTGCGAAAATCGAGGGAACACTGTAGTACCAATACAATAATGAACTGGTCAAAGATTTGGGATAAAAGCCGCCTCTTTCCCTATTGCTGCTGCGACCTCTACTACACAGTTCTTTTTATTCCTTTCTTTGCCATTAAACCCTAAAGAAATCTACCGGAACGTCCTTTCTCATCTATTTTCATGCTGTAGCCTTCTTTCCTTAAGCGAAGGTGGAAAAGATGTACGGCAAAGTCACGTGTCTTAACCAAATCTCTTGGGAGGAATTGCATGACAGGTGAAGACACTCATCTTTAAGAAAATCAGCCCTTAGCAGATTATGCCATTACGGATTTTTCTAGAACAGAGAATTACTTCAGTACTGTCCACACAACTCGGGATGCACTGGTGATGGGGCCAGTGAGATCATTCCTGCCTTCTATGGCTTATTCAGTTGGAAGTGAAAGTACAGGGTGCGTTCCAAAAGTAATGCAATTTTTTAAAAGTAATTTATTGAACAGATTTGCACAAACACTTAAAATTCTTCAAAGTACTGACCTTGGGCCTCTACACATTTTTTCCAGCGACTCTGCCATAACCGGTACGGCCCCTGGATTGCATCTTTGGGGACCTCTCGCAAGGTCTTCGTCACGGCTGATTGGATCTCTTCTATGGACAAAAAACGGGTTCCTTTCAGGGCTGGGAACAAAAAGAAGTCTGCTGGGGCGATGTCAGGACTATAAGGGGGGTGGGGCAGCGTTGGCACCTGGTGTTTGTCCAGGAACTCGCGGACTCGTAGCGCGTTGTGGCAAGGTGAGTTTTTCATCCATAGAAAGATCCAATCAGCTGGGAGAAAGACCTTGCGAGAGGTCCCTGAAGACGCCTTCCAGGGAGCATACCAATGAAGCTATTTTTATAATTAGCAGTGAAATTGCTCCGGTGTACAATAGTTATAAAGGAAATTTTTCATTTGGGTTATTGGTAAAGCGGTTACTTTATATAACTTTTCGGGCGTTCCAAGTAAGATATTCTTCCTGAAACAGCCTTAGACTTCTGTTGTTGTGGTGTTGTTACTCAGAGTGGCACGTTTCTGTTTTTTTGGTTCCTGGAAGAGAAAGGATTAAGCAATTAAACGTTACTTTGTTCTAGTTTGGGTGTCTTTCTATTTTTGAGACAGTTTGAATCTCGTGCTTATCTCCTGAAAGTTTTATAACGAGATCATTATTAATTTCATATACGTTATCTAATGTCCAATCATCCAGCTTGGCATAAATAACCCTTAAAAGATTTTTGTTAAAACTTATTCCCCATTTCTAGTTGTCCATTTAAAAGCTGCATCTGGGCTACATAGAAATAATGAACTTATTGTTGGTTGTATTTCTTGCCCAATAAGAGTTTATGCCAGTCGCCACCACTAAAAGTTTTAAAAACTACAGTTTCCTGCTTATAAAAGCTAAGTCTTTTATTGGCTTTTTAAAATTTCTAAATGTATCATTGAGTATCGATCCTCTCTAGTTGAGACGTGTGAATTTGAATGTCATTGTATGTGAAAAGCACAGTATAAATATTTTCATTTCCTATTGATTAGATCAGTGTTTCCCAATCTTGGCAACTTGAAGATATTTGGACTTCAACTCCCAGAATTCCCCAGCCAACACATGCTGGCTGGGGAGTTCTGGGAGTTGAAGTCCAAATATCTTCAAGTTGCCAAGGTTGGGAAACACTGGATTAGATGATCAGGTACAACCAAACATGATTCAGAGGGGCTAAAAGTTACACATACGGTATTAAGCTGTTCATTGTGTACAGTTTGCTTGCTTGAGTCAGTACTTTGAAGTAGTTTCCAAGCTACATTCAAAGTTCTATAGCTTTATAGAACACCACTTTCTACAGCCTAACTTTATCTTGTATTTACACACACATGTACACAGTATTTACTCATACTGTATATCTATAAATAGTGTTACGGAATTGGGTTGTCTTTTGTCCCTGTTACTTGAATGCTCAATAAGGTAAACAAACTTTTGATAGTGGATACCATTGTTCTCAGCCGCTGTACTTAAGAGTGCTTGGACGCCCAAATGGCTTTGTTGTTAAGTACGGGTAATAGTAATGAGAGATTACCAGAATTACATTGGCTGTAATACAGATACTAGAATGTACTCTTAAGTCGTATTGAAGTATGTACTATTAGAACCAGTAGTACAGTGACGTCCTCTTTACAGATGTAGTACAGTGGTACCTCTACCTAAGAACGCCTCTACTTACGAACTTTTCTAGATAAGAACTGGGTGTTCAAGACTTTTTTGCCTCTTCTCAAGAACCATTTTCCACTTACAAAACTTTTATGTACACTGAGAGCATGTGTGGGATTTGCCAGCTCTCCAAACTTCTCAAACTTTCTGCTACTGAAGCTGTCAGATCCTGCTGGATTTGACCCCTGCTTGGCAGCTTCAAGATCTGTGCACTCCAGGGTGCCAGCTTAGGGAATTTGGGGAGTTGGAAGTCCACAACTCTTAAAAGCGTCAAGATTGGAGAACTCTGTGGTAGAGGAACACATTTCTACTTACACAGTAAGGCCGTGCAAAATCTCGGATGACTCCTGTAGACGTGCACATGCCCATGTGGCCAATGATCGGGAAGAGCCACCTGTAGAAAAAAGAAAAGCATCAAGTGAATAACTAGAGTAACATGGTTTTTAAGTGAAATTTATTTCCCCATTGATTTTGCTTGTCAAAAGGTCACAAAAGTTGACATGACCCCGAAACACTGTCAGAAAGGATGAACTGGTTGCCAAGCATCTGAATTTTGATCACATGATCATGGGGATGCTACAAAGGTCGTAAGTGTGAAGAGTGGTCGTATGTCACTTGGAAGGCCACTAAATGAAATGTAAGTCAAGGACTTACCTGTACCACCACGCGCTAGGTATCTATGGGAAATCCTCAGTCATCCACGTCATGGTTGTTCCAAACATGCTTTCCCACCCCCAAAAGGCAGGCAACTGGGCAATAAAGTCAGTCTGTCCATCCATCCATCTATATCTAATCCATTCATCCATCATTCAACTACATCTATCTACATCTGCCTATCTCTATCTCTATGCATCCATCTGTCTATCCATCAATCTATCCCAGAGGTCTTCAAACTTGGCAACTTTAAGACTTGTGGACTTCAACTCCCAGAATTCTCCAGCCAGCCAGAATTCTGGGAATTGAAGTCCACAAAATTGCCAAATTTTAGGACGGGTGTTCTATCCCAGTGTTTCCCAACCTTGGCAACTTGAAGATATTTGGACTTTAAATCCCAGAATTCCCCAGTCAGCAACACTGCTCTATCCTACCCATTCATCAGTCTATCCACCTATCCATTCATTCATCTATCCATCCAGGCATCCATTCATTGTCTGTCTGTCTGTCTGTCTGTCTGTCTGTCTGTCTGTCTGTCTCTCTCTCTCTCTCTCTCTCTCTATCTATCTATCTATCTATCCTGTTTCCCTGATAGTAAGACACCCCCAATTGTAAGACATATCGGGGGTTTCAGGGGGGTCAGCTAATATAAGCCGTACCCCGAAAGTAAGACATATGTCTTACTTTCGGGGAAACACGGGGGTATTGCCGGGGGGGGAGCCCGATGACGTCGCTTCCAAGCTCCCCGCGCGCCCCTTGCCTTCGCCTCGCCGCGGCACCACCGCCTCTTCCCCTGCCGAGGCTCGGCTGCAAGCGGCCAGTGAGGCCGACCGGCTCCGAGGCGAGCGGCCGGAGCTGCGCCCTCCTTCGCCCGCCTCCTTTCCGGCAGGCAGGTGGGGCTGCCCAACTGCGCAGAGCGGCTGCTCCCGTCCAGACACACGCTTCCCCGACACGCGTCTGTGGCTCCACGCGTGCACACCGCTTGGAGCCCTGAGGTTGAACTTGGAAAAGGGCTCACGAGGCTCCTGTCCCGCGGCTGCCCTTCTGGACTCTGGGGAGATGCCCCTTTCAATTTTTTTCCAATGTAAGACATACCCCGAAAGTAAGACGTAGTGGGGCTTTTGGGGGTAAAAAGAAAGTAAGACACTGTCTTACTTTCGGGGAAACACGGTATCTACTGTCTATCATGTCTATCAATCTGTCTACCTACCTACCTACCTACCTATCTATCTACTGTCTATCATGTCTATCAATCTGTCTGTCTGTCTGTCTATCTACTGTCTATCATGCCTATCAATCTGTCTCTACTTTTCTACCTACCTACCTACTTACCTACCTATCTATCTACTGTCTATCCTGTCTATCAATCTGTCTGTCTGTCTAGCTGTCTCTACTTTTGTATCTACCTGTCTACTGTCTACCATGTCTATCAATCTGTCTGTCTCTCTCTACTTTTCTATCTACCTACCTATCCTCTGTCTGTCTGTCTATCATCTACTTTTGTTTCTTTATTCGGAACTTCAAAACAGAACTGAAACTTCTGGGATGAGAAACGAAAAACAAACGCCATTTTTGGGAGGGGGCGCTATAGCAACCGATCTCCATCTCTTGAGCTACGTATCCACCTTTCGGACGCAGAGTTAGACCCCGCCCCCTCTCATCCCCGACGCCCATCTCCCAGGCAGCGCCGGCCCCGCCCCCTCTCCCCGTGGTCCGGAAGCGGGATGCCCGTCCCCAGGAAGTGATGTCATTCAGGGACAGCCACTCCTCCCCTTCCTCCCGGTGATGGAGGAAGCGGAGTCCGAGGAAGGGAAGATGAAGCAGTTCCACGGCACCGTGGCGGTCGGGGTCGGCGGGTCCCTCGGAGGGGCGCTGGATCCGGAGCGCAGCCGTTTCCCCTACTGCGTCGTGTGGACGCCTATCCCCGTACTCACGTGAGCGAGTCGGGTGCCGGGGGTGGGGGGAGCGAGTCGGGGTTGGGGATGATGGGTCGGGGAGTCCGCAGTCCCTGCTGCTTTGGCAGGAGACCCCCGGCGCAGCCTTCGTCTTCTCTCCCTCGCGGGGGCGCGCCCCCCCAGCTCCCCCTGCCGGTTTGGTAAACAAGGTTATATTATTATTATTATTATTATTATTATTATTATTATTATTATTATTAACATTTGTAGATTTATTAGATTTCCTTATTTATTTATTTTATCTATTTGTTTTGTCAAGTCAAGATATGATAATATTCAGATACGGGATACTAGTAAAAGTCAAAAATTTGAAAAAAAGAGTGTTAGAAATAATAATAATAATAATAATAATAATAATAGTAGTAATAATAATAATAATATAATAATAATAATATTCAAACGCATGCAACTAGTAAAAATGAAGAACATTAAGGACGGGAGGAGTTGATGTCTAACACAGTGTTTCCCAACCTTGGCAACTTGAAGATATTTGAATTTCAACTCCCAGAATTCCCCAGCCAGCAAATAGCCTGTACCACGGTTTTTCAAAAAATATTAATTAAAAATACTTGGCGGGTTTTTTTCTATACCACGTTTTTTCCCGCCCAATGACGTCATCCGTCATCGCCAAACTAATACTTTTTGCGAATAAATAACAAAAATAATAATTATTGTTAATAAATAATTATGTTTATAAATATCAGGATCACTAAGTGTCTTATTCAATAGTGAGTACCAGTAATAATGGTGAGTAAATGGTTGTTAAGGGAATAGGAAATGGTAATTTAAGGGTTTAAAGTGTTAAGGCAGAGGTCTTCAAACTGGGGAACTGTGGACTTCAACTCCCAGAATTCTCCATCCAGCATAGTTCCCAAGTTTGTGGACTCCTGTGTTAAGGGAAGGCTTGTGGTACTGTTCATAGCCAAAAATGGTGTATTCTGCATCTCTACTTCGCGGAAATTTGACTTTCATGGGCAGTCTCGGAACGCATCCCCTGCGAAAATCGAGGGAACACTTGTATATGGAAACAGGATTTGCAAGGGAGTTGAGATATAGTTTTGCAGATAGAAGGATACATTCTTGGTTACGAGCAAACATATTTCACTTCTTTTTATTTATTTTCTGTTTTCAGTTCTATACAGTACAGTGTGACCATGCCCAACCACTTCTACAGATTCTTGAATACAGGTGTTGTGGGGGTTTTTTTAATGTGAAGAACGAAATGGCTCTTGTGATGCTTTTCTTCTTTCTACAGGTGGCTCTTCCCAATCATTGGCCACATGGGCATTTGCACTTCTACAGGAGTCATCCGAGATTTTGCAGGGCCTTACTATGTCTCTGTAAGTAGAAATGTGTTCCTTTACCACAGAGTTCTCCAACCTTGACACTTTTAAGAGTTGTGGACTTCCAATCAAACTCTGCAACAAGCAGATTATAATGAGCCGGGTGGCACAGCAGGTAGAGGGCAGTACTGCAGGCCACTGAAGCTGACTGTAGATCTGTAGGTCAGCGGGTCAAATCTCATCACCGGCTCAAGGTTGACTCAGCCTTCCATCCTTTCGAGGTGGGTCAAATGAGGACCCGGATAGTGGGGGCAATATGCTGGCTCTGTTAACAAGTGCTATTGCTAACATGTTGTGAGTTGAGTCTAAAGAGAAGGGCGGCATAAAAATCTAATAATAATAATAATAATAATAATAATCATCATCATCATCATCATCATCATCTTCCCAAATCCCCTAAGCTGGCACCCTGGAGTTTACAGATCTTGAAGCTGCCAAGCAGGGGTAAAATCCCTGTCAGTATCTGACAGGTTCTGGATAGTGTTGGGCGAACCGAACCCGCACAATTCGGGTCCGTACTGAATTTTGCAATGTTCGGCATGCCGAACCCGCATTTTTTTAAAAATTTGTGCTCCGGTTCGGCGTTCGTGCCGAACACCGCGAAAGCCACTACCCGGCTGTCATCTGCTGAGAAGAGGAGGAGGAGCCAGGCGCCGGTGGCGGCGGAGGAAGGCGAACACCGGGGAGCTGTCGGCCGGTCGGGAGGCTGGGAGGGAGGCATAAAAGGAGCTGGGGAATCCCACGAAGGGGCTTTGACGTCACGTATACCGGCAGGTTGCTAAGCACAACAAGGTGATCACTTCCTGGATTCCGGGGGCGGCACTACAATAATGGAGGGAGGATGGAATCCAGGAAGTGATCACCTTGGCGTGCTTAGCAACCTGCCAGTATACGTGACGTCAAAGCTCTGCCCCCGGAATCCCATCGTTTTTTATTTTTACGGATTTTAAATTTTATTTATTTTTATTTTTACAAAAAAGGACGCCACAGCGGCGGCGCAAGCAAAGGGAGGTCCTTTCACGTAAAAATAAATAAAAATAAAAAATCCGTAAAAATAAAAAATGATGGGATTCCGGATGCGGAGCTTTGACGCCACGGACCATTCAGGTTCGGGTTCAGCCGAACTTTGCAGGAAGTTCGTCCGAACTCACCGAACCCAAACACCTTTGGCCTCTTTGAAAGTCTGAGAGCTCTGCCATTTCTAGAAGGTTATAACCAATTTCCTTAAAGATCTGTAAAAAAAAAAAAGGTAGTTTAAAAAAACATATCAAATAACAGAATTAAAAAACAACATTAAAATATGTCAAGTTTTGATTGATTTGAACATGTTCAAACATTATGATGCCCAAAAGTCAAGTGTTTCCGTTTTTTTGTCCACCCTCTGTACATGGTCAACGTAAACTAATAGCAACTAATATTGGAGGACATAAGCAGAACGAATAATGTTATCCACAAGTATAGCTGATTTAGTAACTGAAATGTGCTTTTCCTTTTGTTCCCTATCCTCTTTAGGAAGACAACATGGCTTTTGGAAAGCCTGTAAAGTAAGTGTTATTTCCCCCTCCACATTTTAATTTGCAAATGTATTTTTATGGCTGAAACAGAACAATGAATGTCATATTTCAGTTATGAAGACAGTAAATCAGATTAGAATTGGCTCTCGGAGTAGGCACCAATAAGGCAACATAACATTGAACCTCTTCGTATTCACAAATCATCTGATGTTCTGATCTAATCAAGCTTTCTACTGTTAATGAGTGAGCTGGATTTAATTCATGATCTCAAGTATCTCTTCTATCTATCCAAGTGTTGGTTTTTCTCTTACATTAGCCCTGTCTGCTTACATCTGACATTGCAGATTTTAAACTTCCATAAATTGGTATAAAAGAAGGGGAAGTCAAGATTAGCATTTTGTGCATGTCTACTCAAAAATAAATTTCTTCGGAGAGTCTTCGGAGAGGGGCGGCATACAAATCAAATAAATAAAATAAATAAATAAATTTGGACTTTGTTCGTGCTTTTAGGAAACCTATTACCTATTAGATTAAAAAAAAATCTTTAAGGAGTTGCCACTACCAACCAACCAGGCTGTTATTTAAAATGGTAAAAGCAGTTGCAGGATACTTTTTGAGACAACCAATATAAGCATCATAGTGTTTGTTTGGCTACTTTATACAGTTATTTCATGCCTGACATCCACCTACAAAAAGATATTGACAAAATTGAACGGGTCCAAAGACGGGCTACAAGAATGGTGGAAGGTCTTAAGCATAAAACGTATCAGGAAAGACTTCATGAACTCAATCTGTATAGTCTGGAGGACAGAAGGAAAAGGGGGGACATGATCGAAACATTTAAATATGTTAAAGGGTTAAATAAGGTTCAGGAGGGAAGTGGTTTTTATAGGAAAGTGAACACAAGAACAAGGGGACACAATCTGAAGTTAGTTGGGGGAAAGATCAGAAGCAACGTGAGAAAATATTACTTTACTGAAAGAATAGTAAATGCTTGGAACAAACTCCCAGAAGACGTGGTTGGTAAATCCACAGTCACTGAATTTAAACATGCCTGGGATAAACATAGATCCATCCTAAGATAAAATACAGGAAATAGTATAAGGGCAGACTAGATGGACCAGGAGGTCTTTTTCTGCCGTCAATCTTCTATGTTTCTATGTTTCTAAAGAAAGAAGGAAGGAAGGAGGGAAGGAAGGAAAGAAAGAAAGAAAAAGGAAGGAAGGAAAGAAGGAAGGAAGGGAAAGGAAGGAAGGGGAAGGAAGGAAGGAAGGAAGAATCCACAATAACTGAATTTAAACATGCCTGGGATAAACCTAGATCCATCCTAAGATAAAATACAGGAAATAGTATAAGGGCAGACTAGATGGACCATGAGGTCTTTTTCTGCCGTCAGACTTCTATGTTTCTATGTTTCTAAAGAAAGAAGGAAGGAAGGAGGGAAGGAAGGAAAGAAAGAAAGAAAAAGAAAGGAAGGAAAGAAGGAAGGGAAAGGAAGGAAGGAAGGGAAAGGAAGGAAGGAAGGGGAAGGAAGGAAGGAAGAATCCACAATAACTGAATTTAAACATGCCTGGGATAAACATAGATCCATCCTAAGATAAAATACAGGAAATAGTATAAGGGCAGACTAGATGGACCATGAGGTCTTTTTCTGCCGTCAATCTTCTATGTTTCTAAATAGTAATTGGCTAGTTTAGATTTTTGTCAGTTGTTGTCTTAAGAAATGTGAGTCTTTATGTTGTGCTTTATTTTTCCTTTCTCTGGGTTTTACTGACGGGGAAAGATAATGCAGGAAAAAGGCACATCCCCTAAGTGATAATGTCCAAATGAGGCCCAAGCCGGGAAATAATTTTGATTTTCCCAACTCCCTTCTGTCAGATACTGGAAGCTGGATCCCAACAAAGTCTATTCCTGTGGCCCCAGTGCTTGGGATACAGCAGTACATGATGCCTCTGAGGAATATAAGCACCGAATGGTGAGTCACGGTCAGTTTTCAGTTTAATCTTGAGGACTGCCCCCACCCTCCTTGCCTTTCGTAAACTCCTTAAAACCCACCTCTGCCGTCAGACATGGGGGGAATTGAGACATCTCCCCCGGGCCTATGCAGTTTAGGCATGGTATGTTTGTGTGTATGTTTGCACCGGACCAGAATATCTTCGGGACCGCCTCCTGCCGCACGAATCCCAGCGACCGGTTAGGTCCCACAGAGTTGGCCTTCTCCGGGTCCCGTCGTCTGGGGAAGAGCCTTCTCTGTGGGGGCCCCGACCCTCTGGAACCAGCTCCCCCCTGAGATTAGGATTGCCCCCACCCTCCCTGCCTTTCGTAAACTCCTTAAGACCCACCTTTGCCGTCAGGCATGGGGGAACTAAAACACCTCCCCCTTGCCCATGTTGTTTTGTTGATTGATTGACTGTGTGCCTGTTTTTTATATATACTGTTTTTATGAGATTATTAATTTAAATTGGAACTGGATGGGTGGGCATTGGATTTGGTATTGTGTACTGTACTGTTTTTTATTATTGTTGTGAGCCGCCCCGAGTTTGCGGAGAGGGGCGGCATATAAATCCAATAAACCTAACCTAACCATAAACCTTAAGAAGGGGTTTTTAGTGTTTTTTAAATTATTAGATTTGTTGTACATTGTTTTATTGTTGCTGTGAGCCGCCCCGAGTCTGCGGAGAGGGACGGAATACAAATCTAATAAATAATAATAATAATAATAATAATAATAATAATAACCTCAGTACTGATTATGTCTAGAGAAGATATTTGAAGTAGAAATATCTTCAATTGTATATTTTCTCTCTTTTGTAGCATAACCTCTGTTGTGACAATTGCCATTCTCATGTAGCTCTAGCCTTAAATCTCATGCGATATGACAACAGTACATCCTGGAATATGATCAAACTTTGTTTTTTCTCCTTGCTGTATGGAAAGTACGTAAGGTGAGTAGAAAACTCAGTTCCTTGTGTGTCTTTAAATAAGAGAGAGAGAGCATTTGAACCAAGAGCTTGGTTCTCCTTAAATGTCTCTTGTATGTAATATGCAGATAATTTTACCCCCCTTGTGCCTAGATGTTTTTATTTAGATCCATTGATGCTTGTGGTGTAGAATTTTTTTCCCCATTGCAAATTATTTCTAAGCAATGCCGTCTGGCAGGACCAAGGGGAAGAGCCTTCTCTGTGGCAGCCCCAGCCCTCTGGAATCAACTCCCCCCCCCAGAGATTAGAACTGCCCCCACCCTCCTTGCCTTTCGCAAGCTCCTAAAAACCCACCTATGTCGCCAGGCTTGGGGAAGTTGATATTCTCCTTAGCTACTATGATTTGTGTATGGTTTGCTTGGGTTGTGTGATTAATTTTTATGAAAAGGGTTTTAATCTGTTTTTTAATATTGGATTTGTACATTGTTTATTGTGTTATCTGCCCCGAGTCTTCGGCGAGGGGCGGCATACAAACCTAATAAATTATTATTATTATTATTGTTGTTGTTGTTGTTGTTATTATTATTATTATTATTATTATTATTATTATTATTATTATGTCAGTACAACACAGCAAATGAGATCACTATGCTGGATTTCGTATTTCATCCCCAGTCGGGCGCTTCCCAAGCACCTAGGACTGCATGATGTAGCGGCGAATTATGTTTGCCGATCCCAGTAAAGCGGCCTTTTGCAATTGACAGATGGGGATTTTGTCAATTCCGATGGTTTTCAAATGTCCGCTGAGATCCTTTGGCACTGCGCCCAGAGTGCCAAGTACCACTGGGACCACTTTCACGGACTTATGCCAGAGTCGTTGCAGCTCGATTTTTAGATCTTCGTATTTCACTAATTTCTCTAGCTGCTTCTCCTCAATTCTGCTGTCTCCTGGGATTGCGATGTCGATGATCCATACTTTCTTTTTCTCCACGATCACAATGTCTGGTGTGTTATGCTTCAGAATTCGGTCAGTCTGAAGTCGGAAGTCCCACAGTAGTTTTGCTTGCTCATTTTCGACCACTTTTTCGGGCTTATGATCCCACCAGTTCTTTGCCACTGGTAAATGGTAGTTCTGGCACAAGTTCCAGTGGATCATTATTATTATTATTATTATCAGGCATGGGGGAATTGAAATTTCCCTTTCCCCTAGGCTTATAGAATTTATACATGGTATGCTTATATGTATGAGTGGTTCTTTAAATTGGGGTTTTTTAGATTGTTTTTAATATTAGATTTGTTTACATTGTCTTTTTATATTGTTGTTAGCTGCCCCGAGTCTTCGGAGAGGGGCGGCATACAAATCTAATAAATAAATAAATAAATAAATAAAAATAATAATAATAATAATTATTATTATATTGATGGAAATTGGAGGGAGGGACGAAACTTACCACCAGCACTACAGATTAAATCAGGGGTCCCCAAACTTGGCAACTTTAAGACTTGCAGACTTCAACTCCCAGAATCCTCCAGCCAGCTACGCTGGTTGGGGAATTCTGGGAGCTGAAGTCCGCAGCTCTTAAAATTGTCACGGCTGGACACCGCTGGCTTAATACGTTCCTTTCCTTGGCTCTGTTCTGCTTATTCTCAGCATCCCTCCTCCTCTCTCTTTCCTACTCCTGGTCCTTCGTGGCTGCGCTTCCGTGAGTTATGGGCTCCCGTCCCGTTTTTGTTTCTGAAATCTCTCTTTTCTCTTACAGCATAGGAGGCTTTGTGAAGACCTGGCTTCCTTTCTTCCTCTTTTTGGGGATTATCCTGATCATCATCTTGACTCTTCACTTGCGGTGATGGGTGACGTTGGAGTGTCCGTCCGTCTGTCCACCCACCCGCCTTCTTCCCCTCGCCCCCTTTGAAGTCAAGCGATGGAACCCGTGGCTTTTCAGCCCAGGAAGGCGTAGAGAGCTGCATGGTGTGGAAGCCCTCCAAAAACACACACACACAAAAGGGAAAAAAAGAACTCCATTTGTATTTTGTGACAACAACTCTGTCCCCTGGGATTCTTTGTTTGGACGAGGAGGGTGGTTCCTTTCGACCTACTTGACTCGGAGCGTTTTGGGATCGGGAAAGGAAGGAGCAACTGTTGCGTTGTACTTCTCACCAAAGGTTCCCACGTGGAAATCCCAAATCGGGTTGGGGTCGATAGGAGATTGAGGGAAGGTTTCATTAACCTTGGGTGAGGCGCAGGGGGTAAAACCCAATTTTTTTTTTACTACCAGTTCTGTGGGCAGGGGAAGGATACCGCAAAATCCCCACTCCCTCCCCACTCCAGGGGAAGGATACTGAGTCTTAAGAGAAGGGTGGCAGAGAAGTCGAATTAATAAATAAATAAATAAATTAATAAAATCCCCATTCCTTCCCGTCTTCTGAGGGGAAGGATACTGCAAAATCCCCATTCCTTCCCCATTTCTGAGGGAAAGGACACTGCAAAATCCCCATTCCCCCCACACTTCTGAGGGGAAGGATACTGCAAAATCCCCATCCCTTCCCTATTTCTGAGGGAAAGGATACTGCAAAATCCCCATTCCTTCCCCTCTTCTGAGGGGAAGGATACTGCAAAATCCCCATTCCCTCCCCACTTCTGAGGGGAAGGGTACTGCAAAATCCCCATTCCCTCCCCTCTTCTGAGGGGAAGGATACTGCAAAATCTCCACTCCTTCCCCATTTCTGAGGGGAAGGATACTGCAAAATCTCCATTCCTTCCCCATTTCTGAGGGGAAGGATACTGCAAAATCTCAATTCCTTCCCCATTTCTGAGGGGAAGGATACTGCAAAATCCCCATTCCTTCCCCATTTCTGAGGGGAAGGATACTGCAAAATCTCCATTCCTTCCCCATTTCTGAGGGGAAGGATACTGCAAAATCTCCATTCCTTCCCCATTTCTGAGGGGAAGGATACTGCAAAATCCCCATTCCCTCCCCACTCCAGGGGAAGGATACTGTGTCTTATGAGAAGGGTGGCATAGAAGTCGAATAAATAAATAAATAAATAAATAAATAAATAAATAAAATCCCCATTCACTCCCCTCTTCTGAGGGGAAGGATACTGCAACATCTCCATTCCTTCCCCATTTCTGAGGGGAAGGATACTGAGTCTTAAGAGAAGGGTGGCAGAGAAGTCTAATTAATAAATAAATTAATTAATTAGTAAAATCCCCATTCCCTCCCCACTCCAGGGGAAGGATACTGTGTCTTATGAGAAGGGTGGCATAGAAATCGAATTAATAAATTAATAAATAAAATCCCCATTCCCTCCCGTCTTTTGAGGGAAAGGATACTGCAAAATCCCCATTCCCTCCCCATTTCTGAGGGGAAGGATACTGCAAAATCCCCATTCCCTCCCCACTCCAGGGGAAGGATATTGAGTCTTAAGAGAAGGGTGGCAGAGAAATCGAATTAATAAATACATTAATAAATAAATAAAATCCCCATTCCCTCTTCTGAGGGGAAGGATACTGCAAAATCTCCATTCCTTCCCCATTTCTGAGGGGAAGGATACTGCAAAATCCCCATTCTCTCCCCACTCCAGGGGAAGGATACTGAGTCTTACGAGAAGGGTGGCATAGAAATCGAATAAATAAATAAATAAATAAAATCCCAATTCCCTCCCCTCTTTTGAGGGGGAGGATACTGAAAAATCTCCATTCCTTCCCCATTTCTGAGGGGAAGGATACTGCAGAATCCCCATTTCTTCCCTCCCTCTTAAGGGGAAGGATACTGCAAAATCTCCATTCCCTCCCCACTCCAGGGCCAACCAAAGATGGTGTTTGGCGGTTCTCCGAACTACTCAAAATGCCTGCAACCCGTTCTCCAGAACCTACTGGATATCATCCCTGGTGAGATGTTTAAAGGAGGGGGTGATTTTCTCTGATCTCCCCCAGAGGTGATTAATGGGCCCTGGCCGCCTGTGGCCACCACCCTAGGACGGGGTAATATTTGCTTGCACTGACCAATGGGATATCCAGTGATTCTGG
Organism: Erythrolamprus reginae; assembly: GCF_031021105.1. Lineage (NCBI taxonomy): Eukaryota > Metazoa > Chordata > Lepidosauria > Squamata > Dipsadidae > Erythrolamprus > Erythrolamprus reginae. The sequence goes on from NC_091960.1 coordinate 33,981,177, forward strand.
TGGCCTCCAAAATGAAAGAATGACCTCCTGGGTCTATGCAGGGCTTTCTATGAGAGAGAGAATTAATTTTAAAGTTTCTTCCGGTGCAGACAGGAGTTTAGCGAAGGATGAATGTTGCTTTCCCTCTTACCCACCGCACAGGAAAGTCTGTCTCTCTTTGTTCGTAACGTGTCTTAAGCCCAGTCTCATAGGAACCAGCCTTCGAAAGGCAGTCCGATCTCAACGGATCTTTGTTACCGCCTTCGACAGCTCAAACTGCCCCTTGTCACAGACCCGAATGTAAAGAATCTCGGCCGCTCCCCTTTCGAGGAGCCGCTCTCGGAAATTCCGGTAAGACTTCCTCGTCCCCTTTAGAGCAGCGATGGCGAACCGTTCTTTCCTCGGGTGCCATAATTCAATGCCTGGGGAGGGCGAAAACAGCTTCCCCTGCCCCCTGGCTGCCCTCTGGAGGTCGGAAACGGCCTGTTTCCCAACATCTGGTGGGCCCAGTAGGCTCGTGTTTCACCCTCCCCAGGCTCCAAAGGCTTCCCTGGAGCCTGGGCAGGGTAAAAACACCCTCCCCTATCCTCCCGGAGGCTCTCCAGAAGCCAAAAACGCCCTCCTGGAGCCTCCGCGCGAGCCAAAAACCAGCTGGCCGGCACACACATGCACGTTGGAGCTGAGCTAGGGCAACAGCTTGCATGCCAGCAGATATGGCTCCGCGTGCCACCTGTGGCACCCGTGCCGTAGGTTCGCCATCACTGCTTTAGAGGATTATTTCCAAAGCCCCTCGGCCTGTCTGGGTTCTCCATACCATTATAACCGTGCCTTTGGAAGTCACTGGAAACATAACCATAGCCATTGAAACATAGCCATTAAAAACGCCTCCTTTTTTTTATAGCGAGGGTCGGATGCTGGAAAACCACACCAGCATCGTGTCTGCTGTTGGGAAACATGAATTATTCCTTGTAGGGCTCAGCTTTTTCCCTGCTGTGCCCAGGTATCGAAAGAACAATAGCTGCTCAGATGAATTTTAACTTAATTTGGGCTTACTTGCCTGTTGTGTGTGTGTGGGGAAAAGGGGGTGCCCCTCTTTTTAACCGAAGGTGACCTAAACAACAACAACAAAAGCCCCCTTTGCCATAATCTCCTTTCATTCCCACCCTTGTTATTCCCTTGCTAGCCTTCCTACTTTTGTTTTTCTTGCGGTGCCAAAGATGTACAAGAGAGAGAGAGAGGCACCTGTGGCTTAGCAGGACTCGGGGCGTCTTCGCGGCATTCAGCCATTTCAAGCATGAGTGATGGCAGCTGTAGAAAAAAACCCTGATCCCTAAGCTCTAGGGCCGATTAGAGATCAAAGGTCCAGCATCAAAGCGACACCGTGCGGTGTTCCATCCAGCTATTTCCTGGGCTCTTTTGCTGACGCCCCGGTAGGGATTCTAGTCCTTATGGAAATAATAGAGTGAATTAATAAACGCAACACGTCACTCAACTTTCTCCCACCCCCCATAGTGACTTGCCAAAAGCTCCAGGAAGCCTAAGCTTTTCCCAACCCTGGAACTTAAAACCAACTGTCTTTCTATCATCGCACTGATCTGAGCTCGTCTTTTCAATCAAAACAGAAAGTGCTTTGCTGAGATAATGCAACTGTACAGGCATTACCCAAAATGGGAAGATTGCTGCAGGAGCCAAAAAAATAATAATAGAGAGACTGACTGGTTCTTGTTTTCCTCTTGTTCCCAACATCCCACCCTTTCCCCTCCCCTTCCAATATTTTGGTCCTTAAAGGATTATATATATATATATATATATTTGTTTTCGTAGATTTTCACGGGTATATGTATGTAGATTGTTCTGAGTTCGGGTTTTGCCCCGTGTAATATTTTGAGTGTCTATGAGACGCTTCGGTGAAATCACATTCACCATCATCAGGCTGAAGTTGTAAGCTTCGTGCTGCTGTAAATATAGTAACTGTAGCTATGTTTACAGCAGCACGAAGCTTACAACTTCAGCCTGATGATGGTGAATGTGATTTCACCGAAACATCGCATAGACATTCAAAATATTACACGGGGCAAAACCCGAACTCAGAACAATCTCCATATATATATACATATTAAAAGCCTACACAGTGATGCCTCGTCTTACAAACCCGTCGTCATACAAACCTGGGGTTTAAGATTTTTTTGCCTCTTCTTCCAAACTATTTTCACCTTACTTACAAACCCAAGCTGCCGCCACTGGGATGCCACGCCTCCGGACTTCTGTTGCCAGCGAACCGCCCGTTTTTGCGCTGCTGGGATTCCCCTGAGGCTCCCCTCCATGGGAAACCCCACCTCCAGACTTCCGTGTTTTTGCGATGCTGCAGGGGAATCCTAGCAGTGCAAAAACGGGTGCTTCGTGGCAATGGAAGTCCAGAGGTGGGGTTTTGAGGACTTCTGTGTTTTTACGATGCTACAATTTTGCTGAGGCTCCCCTCGCTGAGAAACCCCACCTCCGGACTTCCGTTGCCAGCAAAGTGCCCGTTTTTGCTCTGCTGGGATTCCCCTGCAGCATCACAAAAACACGGAAGTTGGGAGGTGGGGTTTCCCATGGAGGGGAGCCTCAGGAGAATCCCAGCAGTGCAAAAACAGGGTCTTCGGCTGGCAAAAGGGGTGAGTTTTGGGTTTGCACGCATTAATTGCTTTTCCATTGATTCCTATGGGAAACATTGTCTCGTCTTATAAACGTTTCACCTTACAAACCTCATCCCGGAACCAATTAAGTTCGTAACACGAGGTATCACTGTATTTTTGAATTGGCCAATGAGTGATCAATAGAGAGGCTGAAAGAAGAAGTGGTTAAGCTAAAGCTGCACATTGCTACTTCTCCTGCTGTTTTGCTCACTTGACAAGGAGAGATTTCCTCGGAGTCTAGTCCAGGGATGGCGAATCTTTTCGGCACAGAGCACATCAAAGGGAGTGCGCGCATTCGTCTGGGCCACAAGCTGCAACAGGAGCTGCCCAAGGGGCATGCATGCGCTGAGAAATCAACTTCTGGTTTCTGGCGCACCAGCTAATCTTCCAATTACTGGTGCGCATGCGTGGGTGATGATCAGCTGGCCGGGCTACATGCTCACACCAGAAAACGGAAGATTAGCTCTTTCAGTTTCTGGCACTGTTGCCTGCATGAAGGCAAGCTGATCATATGCGCCAGAAACCCAGAAGAGGGATGGGTGATGCCGCCTGTGCCAGACGACATGGCTCCGGGTACCACTTTGGGTGCGCATGGCTTAGGCTCGCCATCATGGTCCTCGCCAGTAGAACTGATTGGAAGCAGTTTTTCTATTACAAATTGTTACCACTCCTAAAATAAGTTCTTAGGTTCCCTCTGTAACAACTGAGCGACACCCTGGATGGGGAAGCAGTTTAGGGGTGGTTTTACCCTACAGTATACAGTGGTACCTCTACTTAAGAACGCCTCTACTTAAGAACTTTTCTAGATAAGAACCGTGTGTTCAAGATTTTTTTGCCTCTTCTTAAGAACCATTTTCTACCTGGAAAAATTTCCCAGGAAATTTGAGAGCGCACAAAGGCCCGGCCAGTTTCCTGCCATTCCCCCTTTAATCCCGGCCATCTCGGGCTTTTCTGGGCTGCCAGAGGAGTCTTTCGGTAGCGCTTAAGGAGGCTTTGGCAGTCCAGAGCGAACGGAGCCTTTTCCTTTCTCTGGGCGCTTGGAGAGGGAATAAACCTCTGCCAGCGCCCAGAGAAAAGAAACGCTCCCTTCGCTCTGGGCAGCTGAGGAGTCACCACAGTGAAGGATAGGCACCAGCTACAAAGAGAGCAAGCGAGAGGAGAGGGGAGCCCTTCAGCATGGGGAGGAAGAGGAAGCAGGTAGCATCAGCAGCAGCCAATGTATGGGAAGCAGTGTACGGGCCCAAAAAGGTTCGCCATCCCTGTTCTGTGGGAAGCCCTTCTGGATCGAAGTGGTGAAGCTGCTTGGATCAGTAGCGAAACGTCTTAGTCCAGTTGCCATAATTCCAATCTCCGGACAACCTTTGCTTGGATGACCAAGCGTCTTCATTAACACACTTTTGGGTAGGAATTTTGGTGGTTTAAATCTTGGTTGGCGCCTGGTTGGCCATGCTTGCAGAGAGCCCGCCTGACCAGCTCTCCTTGTGGAGTCAAGGAAGAAAAATATATTACTACTTAGTTGAGTAGATGTAGTGAGAAACCTGTATGTCACGCTGGGCATTTTATTTTCCCGAGGGGCCACATGAGAAACTCAGAGTGTTGTGGAACCACAAGGACCAACACATTACTGCGAAGGTGCATAGGCACACATAGGTGTGGGGAAAAGTCATTCAAAATAAAAGCGAGGCGGTTGAATGTTAAGCATGGCCTGCACTTATTTACATTTGATTTCTAATTTCCAATTAACCTCAAGTGAACTAGGCAGGGACAGCCAAAGGGCATACAAATCCAAAAAATAAATAAAATAAATAAAATAAGGTGACCCAGGGGCCATAAAATGCCCAGATCTGTTATATGTAGTGACATGATCTGTGAATTCTATATTTATTCTGCATTCACATCTGCCTTCAAGTGTCTTAGTTGTAGGAATTTGGTCGAGTCCAAAGTACTTTCCAAAGTTTTCATTCTTTACTGTTACTGCCTTATATTTTGCCTTGTGTTTCGATTTCTCTGTAAAAACCTCTCATCAGTTTGGTCAAGTCCAAAGTACTTTGCAAAGTTTTCATTCTTTTGTGTTACTGTTTTGCCTTTTGTTTAGATTTGTCTGTAAAAACTCCCATCCGTTTGCCAGTTTTTCCTTTCCTTTTCTGGTGTCTGCCTAGATGGTCTTCTGGTCCTGTTGCTTGATTCCTTTGTAAATACCAGAGTCTGTTGCTGTAATTTCATAATCCCGATGATGGTGAAAAATAAATGCATTTGTGTACTCCAGAAGACCTCAATGGCTGTGCTTTCTTTCCCCCTCCAGCAAGAAGAGAAGATTGTGTTCAGAATGAGTGACTCAAATATACAGGGGAAACTCAAAAAATTAGAATATCATGCAAAGGTTCATTTATTTCAGTAAAATGGTAAAAGCTAAAATGTAAAATATGAGAGAGACTCATTAATAATAACAACAACAACAGAGTTGGGAGGGATCTTGGAGGTCTTCTAGTCCAACCCCCTGCTTAGGCAGGAAACCCTACACCACTTCAGACAAATGGTTATCCAACATCTTAAAAATTTCCAGTGTTGGAGCATTCACAAGTTGTACCACTGATTAATAGTGTTGGGCGAACCCAACGAAGTTCGGGTTCGGCGAACTTACCCGAACTTGGCAGCAAAGTTCGGGTAAGTTCGCTGAACATGAACAGTTGTGGAAATAAAACCACGCACCAGGAAGAAGTCTCCGTGTCATCAAAGCTCCGTCCCAGAATCCCATTGTGGGATTCCCTGCCTCCTTTTGCTTGCAGCGCTGCTGCGGCGTCCTTTTCTGTAAAAATAATTTAAAATTTTTTTTAGGGAAAAGGACACCACAGCGGCGCTACAAGCAAAAGGAGGTGGGGAATCCCATGATGGGATTCCGGGGGCGGAGCTTTGACGTCACGGATACTTCTTTCTGGCTGGCCAAAATAAAGCCATGCACCAGGAAGAAGTCTCTATGACGTCAAAGCTCCGCCCCTGGAATCCCATTGTGGGATTCCCCGCCTCCTTTTCCGCCTCCCTCTCACTCTCTTTTTCACTCTCTCTCTCTTTCACTCTCTCACTCACTCTTGCTCTCTCTCTCTCTTTTTCTATATCTTTTTTCTTTCTCTCTTTCACTCTCTCACTCACTCTTTTGCTCTCTCTATCTTTTGCTGTCTTTCTTTCTCTTTCACTCTCACTCTCTCTTTCTCTTTTGCTCTCTCTTTTTTCTTTCTCTCTCATTCTTTCATTTTCTCTTTCTCTTTCACTCTCTTTCACTCACTCTTTTGCTCTCTATCTCTCTTTTGCTGTCTCTTTTTCTTTCACTCTCTTTCACTCACTCTTGCTCTCTCTCTCTCTCTTTTGCTCTGTCTTTTTTCTTTCTCTCTCTCTCTTTCCCTCTCTTTCACTCACTCTTGCTCTCTCTATCTTTTGTTGTCTTTTTCTTTCTTTCCCTTTCTTTCCCTCTCACTCTTTCTCTCTTTCTCTTTTGCTCTCTCTTTTTTCTTTCTCTCTTTCATTCACTTTCTCTCTCTCTTTCTCTTTCACTCTCTTTCACTCACTCTTGCTCTCTATCTCTCTTTTGCTATCTTTTTTCTTTCTCTTTCACTCTTTCACTCTCTCTCTCTTTTGCTCACTCTTTTTTCTTTCTCTCCCTTTCTTTCTCTCTCTCTCTCACATGCACACAAGAGGCAGACTAGGAAAGAGGATTGCATCCAGTTTGGGAAAACAGGCGAAGGATTACAGAGTCTGTAGTTACAGGCAGAGCAGCTGGGGCTTCGGTTTTCTGATTTTGATTGTCTTGAACCCCTCAACACCAGCCCCCCTCCCCCTTGGAGTAGCTGACTTAGCGAGAACGTCTCCTAATTAAAAGCAGGTTGCTATTAGTTGGCTGGCAGCTCTAGCCCGAGTCCCCGTCGCTTCCATTTATTACATTCCTCTCTGGCTTTGTCTCATTGGACCCACAACCACACTCTCCCCCTCCGAGAGCGGTGTCTGTTGCCACCACGCCTGTCTCTGCTGTCACAACCTTGATTGATGATGAAGCCTGGGCTGTGTTCATGCTGACATGGGGGTCGTCAGAGAATTACAGCTGTGTCCCAACACTTATACCTCTGGAGTGGACTGGAAAGCCTTGTCTGAGAGCCATTTTTCAAGGAAGATTTAACTGCAGCTTTCCTATCAAATGAATTTCACAACAGGTTTAAAAGGAAGGTTTGCAAACTGCCTTAGGCTGATCTTTAAAATATTATACTTTGCAATACCATGGGCAACATTATGATTGATGATGATTATATTATTATTATTATTATTATTATTATTATTATTATTAATAATAATAATAAGTTATTATTATTATTATTATTATTATTATTATTATTATTATTATTATTATTATTATTATGTCAGTACAACACAGCAAACGAGATCACTATGCTGGATTTTGTATTTCATCACCAGTCGGGCGCTTCCCAAGCACCTAGGACTGCGTGATGTAGCGGCGAATTATCTTTGTCGATCCCAGTAAAGCGGCCTTTTGCAATTGACAGATGGAGGTTTTGTCAATTCCGATGGTTTTCAAATGTCCGCTGAGATCCTTTGGCCCTGCACCCGGCATGCCAAGGACCACTTATGCCAGAGTTGTTGCAGCTCGATTTTTAGATCTTCGTATTTCACTAATTTCTCTAGCTGCTTCTCCTCAATTCTGCTGTCCCCTGGGATTGCGATGTCGATGATCCATACTTTCTTTTTCTCCACGATCACAATGTTGTTGTTGTTGTTGTTATTATTATTATTAATTAGATTTGTATTAGATTTGCATTCTCAAAATGAGGACGTCATCCTGTTTTCCTATTCTCCCTTTCCTCCCCCCCCCTACATTTTTTGGGGCAGGGGGAATTAGGTTCTCAGCATTCTTAGCAAGGCTCAGATACCTAGGTGTTTCCTATAGCAACAGGCTATTCATTAGAGATATCTTTGCTGGATTTGAAAACGGTGAGCCTGGTTAGATCGGCCCAGTACTTGCATGGAATTGGATCAAGAAGCTCAACTTCTTCTCTGGGGGGGGGGGAGGGGGGGATGGAGAAATTGACCGTTCCATTTGTCCACCCTCTGGAAAAGGTTTGTGGAGGCAACACTGTCTGAAATGGGGACGATTTCCCCCATGTTAAGACTCCACACACACATGGACACACAAAGAATATGCTCTCAATGTACATTCATTGATTGATTGATTGATTGATTGATTGGATTTGTATGCCGCCCCTCTCCGGAGACTCGGGGCAGCTAACAGCAATAATAAGACAGCGTACAATAATAATCCAATAATAAAAACGATTAAAAACCCATTAATATAAAAACCAAACATACATACAGACATACCATGCATAAAATTGTAAAGGCCTAGGGGGAAAGGGAATCTCAATTCCCCCATGCCTGGCGGCAGAGGTGGGTTTTAAGTAGCTTATGAAAAGCAAGGAGGGTGGGAGCAATTCTATTCTCTGGGGGGGGAGTTGGTTCCAGAGGGCCGGGGCCGCCACAGAGAAGGCTCTTCTCCTGGGTCCCACCAAGCGGCATTGTTTAGTTGGCGGGACCCGGAGAAGACCCACTCTGTGGAACCTAACTGATCGCTGGGATTTGTGCGGCAGAAGGTGGTCCCTGAGATAACCTGGTCCGGTGCCATGAAGGGCTTTATAGGTCATAACCAACACTTTGAATTGTGACCGGAAACTGATCGGCAACCAATGCAGACTGCGGAGTGTTGGTGTAACATGGGCATATTTGGGAAAGCCCATGATTGCTCTCGCAGCTGCATTCTGCACGATCTGAAGTTTCCGAACACTTTTCAAAATTAGACATGAAATATAAGATACATTTCTCAAGAATCCTGTGGTACAACCAGGGGTGGGCTACTGCCCGGATGACGAGGGGGATATAGTGGGGTAGTGAAAATGGAGCTCCACCCCAGAGCACCCAATTTGCACTGAAGAACATTGAAATAAAATGCAGGGTGGTAGTAAAAAGTTTGGTAGCTCTTCACTGCCTACAACACTTAATGATTGTCATAGGGGTCAAATAAGCAAATAAGAATATTAATAAAAGTCTTAAGGATACAAGCAACATCTTACAGTCATAAGTTGGAGGACAGAAGGAAAAGGGGGGACATGATCGAAACATTTAAATATGTTAAAGGGTTAAATAAGGTCCAGGAGGGAAGTGTTTTTAATAGGAAAGTGAACACAAGAACAAGGGGACACAATCTGAAGTTAGTTGGGGGAAAGATCAAAAGCAACATGAGAAAATATTATTTGACTGAAAGAGTAGTAGATCCTTGGAACAAACTTCCAGCAGACGTAGTAGATAAATCCACAGTAACTGAATTTAAACATGCCTGGGATAAACATAGATCCATCCTAAGATAAAATACAGGAAATAGTATAAGGGCAGACTAGATGGACCATGAGGTCTTTTTCTGCCGTCAGACTTCTATGTTTCTATGAAATGGGTGATAGGAACGATGAGAAAAAACTTGTAATAGTAGCACAAACTTAGTAAATAGTTTGACAGTGTTGAGGAAATTATTTATTTAGCAGAGTGATGGTGTTTGGGGGGAAAAACTGTTCTTGTGTCTAGTTGTCTTGGTGTGCAGTACTTTGTAGCATTGTTTTGAGGGTAGAAGTTGAAACAGTTTATATCCAGGATGCGAGGAGTTTGTAAATATTTCCACCGCCCTCTTTTTGACTCCTGCAGTCTACAGGTCCTCAATGGAAGGCAGGTTGGCAACTATGTTTTCTCTGCAGTTTTGATTCTCCTCTGAAGTCTGTGTTAGTCTTATTTATTTATTTTTATTTATTTTGTCCAATACTGTACATAATACACATTGAAGAGAATAGATATGTAATAATATAAATAAAGAAAAGAATAGAAAAAAAGATATAAAAGTATAGGGGAACAAATTTGAAAGGAAGAAAAGATAAATGAGATAAAGAGAGACAATTGGACAGGGGACAGAAGGCACACTGGTGCACTTATGCACACCCCTTACTGACCTCTTAGGAACCTGGAGAGGTCAATCGTGGATAGTCTTAAGGGAAAAATGTTGGGGGTTAGGGGTTGACACTACTGAGTCAGGTAATGAGTTCCACGCTTCGACAACCCGGTTGCTGAAGTCATATTTTTTACAGTCAAGTTTGGAGCGGTTAATATTAAGTTTGAATCTGTTGCGTGCTCTTGTGTTGTTGCGGTTGAAGCTGAAGTAGTCATTGACAGGTAGAACGTTGCAGCCTATGATCTTGTGGGCAATACTTAGATCGTGTTTTAGGCGACGTAGTTCTAAGCTTTCTAGACCTAGGATTGATAGTCTATTTTCGTAGGATATTCTGTTTCGAGTGGAGGAGTGAAGGGCTCTTCTGGTGAAGTATCTTTGGACGTTTTTAAGGGTGTTGATGTCCGAGATGTGGTATGGGTTCCAGACAGATGAACTGTATTCCAGGATGGGTCTGGCAAAAGTTTTGTAGGCTCTGGTGAGCAGTGCGAGATTGCCAGAGCAGAAGCTGCGTGGGTTGCAGAACCGAACCAGACAGTTATAGAGGTGCCCCTAAAAAGACTCCATGATTCCTCTGTAGAACTGGATCAGCAGCTCCTTGGGCAGTTTGAGCTTCGCGAGTTTAAATCTGAATTCACGGAGGTGACTAATCCCTCCTTGGTTTAGGACATTTGTCCTTCCTGCCACCCATCGGATCCATTGCTGTGGGGCCCTCTCTATATCCAAGAGGGGCCAAGGGGGGAAAGGAGAGAACCAAAGGAAAGAGATCCCAGCGGCAGGGAATTAACATTCCAGAGTTTTGGGGGGGGGTGTTGGGGAAACTACGTGGTTCTTTGGGAGGACCAAAAGAGAGGCTGAAAGGCCAGGCAAAGAACCCACCCAGCAGGAAAGCCTGTGAAAGCCAGAGTTTGCAAAGGAGGAAGGCCTGTCGCCACAGGTTCCAGCTGCCAGGCATGCTTTGATGTGCGGAGAGGGGCGGTTGGTCACAGCTGGATGGTAGGGAGAGTGTCTTTTCCCTTCTGCAAGCCACCGCTTCCCCCCCCCCTCCCATCAAAGGCCTTCCTGGTTGCAATGATATCAAATTGCACTTAAGCCGGTGGGCCTCCGGAGCTTTTCAAATGACAGCCTCTGTTGCTTCGTCTTCATCCTCCTTTCCCTCCTGCCTTCACTCCCTCCCCCACTGGGGCCTGATGCTCTGTTAAGTAACTTTTCCCCCTCTTCTTCTTCTCTTTTTTTTTTGGAACAGAGGCTTAAATCAAATGAGAGGCGGGCAGGAGAGACACAGGCGAGCATAGCAAACGCGTGGGGACATAAGAGATCCCAAAACCCAAAGCCTTCTCTGTGGCGGCCCCAACTCTCTGGAACCAGCTCCCCCCAGAGATTAGAACTGCCCCTACCCTCCTCGCCTTTCGCAAACTCCTTAAAACCCACCTTTGTCGTCAGGCATGGGGGAACGGAGATATCTCCCCCGGGCCTATACAATTTATGTATGGTATGCTTGTGTGTATGTCTATTTAATAATGGGGTTTTTTTTAATATTCTAAATTGTAAATTATTAGATTTGTTCTAAACTGTTTTTATTGTGTTGTGAGCCGCCCCGAGTCTACGGAAAGGGGCGGCATACAAATCTAATAAATAATAATAATAATAATAATAATAATAATAATAATAATAATAATAATAATCAGCAGGGTTTGAATCTCAGATATAAGTCAGATGACAGAGGGTCAGAGATGGAAGGGACCTTGTAGGTCATCTAGTCCAACCCCTCTCCCCCACCCCACTCAAGCAGGAGACCCAGGGGTGGGCAGCAAGCAGGATGGGATGGGACACAGTTCCACCCGCAGAAATGAAGATGCGTGGGCAGCTCCAGCTGATTGGCGGCTGTCACTTCCTGGATTACTGGTCTCGGTTCGTCTCTCCTTTTTTTCCTTGCTGTGTCTGCGCTCTTTGCTTTTTTCCTCTTTCCTCCTTCCTGGCCTCGGACGAGCTTCCCTCTCTCCTGCCCAGCTCCTCTCCAGCCTCACGCGGCCACCTCCCGCCTGAGGTGCAAGCAGAATACAGCTCACCTGTATGGAACCCACATTGCATATCTGACATCAGCACAATTGAGAGAGTCCAGAAATATTTCACAAGAAGAGTCCTTCACTCCTCTTCTCACAACAAAATACCTTACTCCACCAGAATTGAAATTCTTGGTTTAGAGAACTCACAACTCCGTCATCTCCATTCCGACTTAATTATAGTTCATAAAATTATATACCGAAATGTCCTACCTGTTAACTTCACCTTCAACCGCAGCAACACACGAGCACAAAATCGATTTAAACTAAATGTCAACCGCTCCAAACTTGACTGCAAAAAATACGACTTCAGCAACAGAGTAATCAGCACCTGGAATGCACTACCTGACTCTGTGGTTTCTACTCCTAACCCCAAAACCTTTAACCTCAGACTATCTACAATTGATCTCTCCTCCTTTCTAAGAGGTCTGTAAGGGGCGTGCATAAGCGCACCACAGTGCCTACCGACCCTGTCCTATTGTCTACTTTTTATCATTACTTATCTAATGTTTAATATGTACAAATTATCACCCTATAATTGTTTGACAAATAAATAAATAAATAAAAATAAAATAAAAGATGTTGGTGGAAGTGGCGCTGGCAGCATTTATGCTTCTGGAAGCACCCGTTTGCCTAGCTTCTCAGCCTGAGACGGGGAGGGGGGGCGACCCAGGAAGGAGAGCGCGGGAAACGCGAAGCAAATTGTCACCCCAGCGAGCGACACCCCTAAGGTTGTAAATCGAGGACTTAACAGTTCACTTGAGCAATGATGATCGTTCAAGCCACTCCCACCTGGTCACCTGGCCGGCAAGCCACTCCTACCCAGTCACATGACCATTAAGCCACACCCACAAAATAAGCCACACCCACAGTGTGGCAGTAAAAATTTTGGCTGCGTTTTACTGAGGAGACCCTATACCAGGCGGGGGTTGCCGCTACTGGTGCGCTGTGCATGAAGCTCTGCATCTCCAGCACGCGCACATACTCATCCAAGTGAGATTTTGCCTCTGCGCGTGCGCTGGAAGCAATATCATGCAAGGGTGCGCATGTGTGTGAGAGATTTCGTCGTGTTGTACCTCATGATTTTTGACAAATGTATCTCTTGGCCAATAAAGAATTCTAAGTGTGATTGGACACACAAGGAATTTGTCTTTGGTGCAGATGCTCTCAGTGTACATAAAAGAAAAGAGAGATTTGTCAAGAATCATGTGGTACAACGCTTAATGATTGTCACGGGTCAAATAAGCAATGAGGAAACAATATTAATAAACATCTTAGGATACAAGCAACACGTTACAGTCATACAGTTACAAGTGATAGGAATGATGGGGGAAAACTAGTACGGTGGCACCTCTACTTAAGAACTTAATTCGTTCCGTGACCAGGTTCTTAAGTAGAAAAGTTTGTAAGTAGAAGCATTTTTTCCCATAGGAATCATTGTAAAAGCAAATAATGCGTGCAAACCCATTGGGAAAGAAATAAAAGCTCGGAATTTGGGTGGGAGGAGAAGGAGGAAGAAGAGGAGGAGGACAGTCACTGGTGAAGGAAGAAGGTGAGATGAAGGGAATCAAATAAATCCAAAACTTTAAGGCTTTAAAAAAAAAGAGGGACTCTGAGGCAGCGAGGAGGAGCATGCGCCTCCCATACACCCAGCGCGAGGCTGCCTCCCGTACACTGCGCCAGAGAGAGAAACCCAGGGGGAATGGCAGGAAACTGACCGGGCCTTCGTGCCACTCTCAAATTTCCTTGGAAATTATTCCCGGCTTGGGTTCTTAAGTAGAAAATGGTTCTTAAGAAGAGGCAAAAAATCTTGAACACCCAGTTCTTATCTAGAAAAGTTCTTACGTAGAGGAATTCTTAAGTAGAGGTACCACTATAGTAACAGTAGTACAGACTTAGTAAATAATTTGAGTGTTGAGGGAATTATTTGATTAGCAGAGTGATGGCATTCAGGGAAAAATGTTCTTGTGTCAGTTGTCTTGGTGTGCAGTGCTCTGTAGCGACGTTTTGAGGGTGGGAGTTGAAACAGTTTATGTCCAGGATGCGAGGGGTCAGTAAATATTTCCCTGCCCTCTTTTTGACTCATGCAGTACAGGTCCTCAATGGAAGGCAGGTTGGCAGCAATTGTTTTATTCTGCAGTTCTGATTCTCCTCTGAAGTCTGTGTCGGTCTTGTTGGGTTGCAGAACCGAACCAGACCGTTAAAGAGGTGCAGATGATAGACCCCCACACACCTCAGGGAAGGGAGCCGGGAAAGATGACACCAAGCGAGGGAGTGTGTGAGGAGGGAAGGACGGAGGGGGCTTCCGAGCTCTGCCAGACGGGCGGCTCCGTCTTTTGAGGGGGCGGGCTCGGAAGGCCTGGAGGAAAACGAGGCGGGACCCCCGTGCCCGGCATCCCCGCCCTCTCCTTCGCCCCTCACCGCATCCCATTGTCTCCGGGGGGGGAAGCACTTAATTTTTCTCTCTCTTTTCCTCCGGGGCTTTGAAGGCGGGGCGGGAAAAACAACCCTCAGGGAGAAGTTTACATCAGTTTCGCGCCCCCCCCCCCATTTTTTGGGGGAAAAGAAATGGCGCTTTTGGGTTTGTGCTCCAGCCTCGCCGCCTGGAGTAGCCGTTAGTGGGGCGGCGGCGGCTGTGTTTAAAGCGGAGGGGGGGGAGACGGGGGTCATTTTGGGGGGGCTGGGGTGGGGGCGGTAGGGAGGAGGAGGCCTGTCCTCTGATTGGCTGCTTGGCCCCCATGATTTGGCCGGGTGGGTCGGATGGGAGGCAGTGAAAAAGGACAGCGGGGCGAGCGGGCGGCTAACTTCCACATTCGACCATGATTGAGGATGGGAGAAGGTCCCTGGTGCCCAGAGAGACGTCCGGCTTTTAATCTGGTTTAACGGCAGCAGCAGCAGCTTTTCGCCGGTGGGTGCTTGTTTTATTCTCTTTGGTTCTTTTGATTTAAATGAGGATGCGCTACGCTTATGTCTTATAGCAGTGCTTCCCAAGCTTGGCAACTTGAAGATATTTGGACTTCAACTCCCAGAATTCCCCAGCCAGCTTTGGCTGGCTGGGGAATTCTGGGAGTTGAAGTCCAAATATCTTCAAGTTGCCAAGCTTGGGAAACACTGTCTTATAGAATAGAATAGAATTCTTTATTGGCCAAGTGTGATTGGACCCACAAGGAATTTGTCTTTGGTGCAGATGTTCTCAGTGTACATAGAAGAAAAAGAGACATTTGTCAAGAATCTTGAGGTCCAACACTTAATGATTGTCCTAGGGGTCAAATAAGCAGTTGTCGGGTGTGGTCCCTTTGAGCACTAAAGGATCATAGGATGGAAATGCAATAATTATATGTTTTTCACAAAAGGTTCTCCAGGATCCACTGTGACTAAGGGGTGGTCTGGAATGGATGAAGGGTTTGTGGGGGTTTTTAAATGAAATGTTGAGGCTCTTCGGATGGATGAGGGTGCTAGAAAGAGAAAGAAAGAAAAGGAGAAGGAAGGAGAGAGAGAAAGAAAGAGAGAGAAAGAATGAAAAAGGAGAAAGAAAGAAAAAGAAGGAAGGAAGAGAGAGAGAAAGAAAGAAAGAAAAAGAGAAGGAAAGAAGGTAGGGTGGAAGGAAAGAGAGAGAGAGAGAAGAAGGAGAAAGAAAAAGAGAAGGAAAGAAGGAAGGAAGGAGAAAGAGAAATGAGAGAGAAAGAATGAAAAAGGAGAAAGAAAAAGGAAGGAAAGAAAGAGAGAAAGAAAGAAAGAAAAAGAGAAGGAAAGAAGGTAGGGTGGAAGGAAAGAGAGAGAAAGAAAGGAGAAAGAAAAAGAGAAAGAAAGAAGGAAGGAAGGAGAGAAAGAGAGAAAGAATGAAAAAGGAGAAAGAAAAAGGAAGGAAGGAGAGAGAGAAAGAAAAAAAGAGAAGGAAAGAAGGTAGGGTGGAAGGAGAGAGAGAGAGAAAGAAAGGAGAAAGAAAAAGAGAAGGAAAGAAGGAAAGAGAGAGAGAGAAAAAGAAAGAAAAGAAAGAAAGGACTTTTCCTGACAAATAAGTTTTGACATTCTCTCTTATGCTGGCTTTCCAGTTGCAGGGAATTAAAATGCATAGGAGGAATATTTCAGTCCGTTGTAGTCAAAATGGGATGTCCGTTCTGGAAAGTTAGAACTGGATTGCCTCATTCCCCTTTCATTCTGTACACAGGTGTGACCAGAACATTGGATTGACGGGTATTTATGACAACTGCCCAGGTAGTGGGGGATGGGGAATGAAAACCTCAGACAAGACACATCCATTAGTCATCCTGGCAGGAGTTGATGTCTAACACAGTGGAAGAATCGCAGAATGGGGAATGTCAAACTTGTCCATTACAGTATATTGATAGTGGAGTGATCATAGAGTTGTTGTTTTTTTTAAAGAGTATTTATTTTATTTATTTTTTTAGTTGTTGCTTTTTTGTCAAGAACGTATCGGTGGTATACAGAGATATAGTAATATTTATATACTGTACATGATACTAGTAAAAGAGAGTCATTAGGACAGGGGATGGAAGGCACACTGGTGCACTTATGCACGCCCCTCTTAGGAATCAGATGAAGTCAACCATGGATAGTCTAAGGGTACAGTTTTGGGGGTTAGGTGATGATACCACAGAGTCTGGTAGTGAGTTCTAGGCATCAACTACTCGGTTATTAAAGTCATATTTCCTGCAGTCAAGATAGGAGCGGTTTACTTTAAGGTTGTATCTGTTGAGTGCTCGTGTGTTGTTGTGGTTGAAGCTGAAGAAACAGAATACCTACCCTACGAAAGCAGACTATCAATCCTAGGTCTAGAAAGCTTAGAACTACGTCGCCTAAAATTTATTTATTTTGTCCAATGCACAATACACATTGAAGAGAATAGACATGTCGTAATATATATAAAGAAAAGGATAGAAGAAAAGATATAAAAATAGAGGAGAAGATTTATGAAAGGAAGAAAAGATAAATGAGATAAGGAGAGACAATTGGACAGGGGACGGAAGGCACACTGGTGCACTTATGCACGCCCCTTACTGACCTCTTAGGAACCTGGAGAGGTCAATCGTGGACAGTCTAAGGGAAAAATGTTGGGGGTTAGGGGCTGTTACTACTGAGTCAGGTAATGAGTTCCATGCTTCAACAACTCGATTGCTGAAGTCATATTTTTTACAGTCAAGTTTGGAGCGCTTCGTATTAAGTTTGAATCTGTTGCGTGCTCTTGTGTTGTTGCGGTTGAAGCTGAAGTAGTCATTGACAGGTAGAATGCTGCAGCATATGATCTTGTGGTCAATACTTAGATCGTGTCTTAGGCGTCGTAGTTGAATTTGATATAAATGGAGAACTTTACAGCTTGATCTTTGGATCAACCTTAAAGCTTAGGAAGGTTTTGTAAGGTATGTGTGAATATACCGTATTTTTCAGAGTATAAGGCGCACCGTAATATAAGACGCACCTTAGTTTTTGGGGAGGAAAATAGGGAAAAGAATCTGCTTATCAGATATTCATCTGGCTAGCGTCCTTAGTCTGGCCAGCTGCAGCACATTATTTTATTCCCAGGTTAGGGCTTTTAAAAAAAACCTTATTCAGAGAGGGAAACAAGGAAAAAGCTTGCAAGACATTAAAAGAGTGGCTTTATGGCCCCGAGGCCTGCCGGCAAAGCCAGGTCTTCGTGGCCTTGCGGAAGGCCAGTAGGGTGGGAGCAGTAGGGACATCGGGGGATAGTTGGTTCCATAGAGCCAGGGCAGCCACAGAGAAGGCCCTCCCTCGTGGTCCCGCCAACCTGTATTGTTTAGTTGACGGAACCTGGTCAAGACCCACCTATATCGCCAGGCATGGGGGAATTACGACATCTCCCCCAGGCTTTCTTATATTTTATGTTTGGTATGTATGTGTTGTATGGTTTTTAAATTGTTGGGGTTTTTTAATGTAATTTTATTATTAGATTTGTTCCATTGTTATACTGTTTTTATTGTTGTTGTGAGCCGCCCCGAGTCTTCGGAGAGGGGCGGCATACAAACCTAATAAATTGAATTGAATTGAATGTAGGACTTTATAGGTAATAACCAACACCTTGAATTGTGACCAGAGACTAATTGGCAGCCAATGCAGCACTCGGAGCATTGGTGATGTGTGGATTCTAATCGTCTTTTCCTTCCTTTGTCAGCCGGGAATCACTACAATCGGCATTTATTGGAAATGACCCCTGGGGGCCTCTGCGATGTCTGGACCCTCCTTTTTCTGTGTCTGGCCCCCCTTTCCTGCCATCTGTGCCCTGCCCCTTGTGAATGCTCCGAGCCAGCTCGTACAGTCAAGTGCGTCCAGAAGGAACTGACCTCCATCCCAGCTGGTATTCCGGGCTACACCCGCAACCTCTTCATAACTGGCAACCAGATCACCTACGTGGGTAGCCAGGATCTCCAAGGACTCCGCAATCTGGTCACGCTC
This sequence comes from Erythrolamprus reginae, assembly GCF_031021105.1. NCBI lineage: Eukaryota > Metazoa > Chordata > Lepidosauria > Squamata > Dipsadidae > Erythrolamprus > Erythrolamprus reginae. The sequence continues at coordinate 33,999,365 of NC_091960.1, forward strand.
TCCTTAGCTAACAACAGGTAAAGGTTCCTGGAAACATAGAAGACTGAGGGCAGAAAAAGACCTCCTGGTCCATCTAGTCTGCCCTTATACTATTTCCTGTATTTTATCTTAGGATGGATCTATGTTTATCCCAGGCATGTTTAAATTCAGTGACTGTGGATTTACCAACCACGTCTGCTGGAAGTTTGTTCCAAGCATCTACTACTCTTTCAGTAAAATCATACTTGATAGAATGGACCCTGCTTTAGCTGAGTATTTGCAAGGCTGTAGAAAATCCTTTTTAAATTAAAAAAATCACCACCTATATCCATTTAGAAACATAGAAGATTGACGGCAGAAAAAGACCTCATGGTCCATCATGTCTGCCCTTGTACTATTCCCTGTATTTTATCTTAGGATGGATCTAGGTTTATCCCAGTCACTGTTTAAATTTAGCAACTATGGATTGACCAACCACGTCTGCTGGAAGTTTGTTGCAAGCATCTACTACTCTCAGTAAAATAATATTTTCTCACGTTGCTTTTGATCTTTCCCCCAACTAACTTCCGATTGTGTCCCCTTGTTCTTGGGTTCACTTTCCTATTAAAAGCACTTCCCCCCTGAACCTTAAATATGAACCCTGTAAGATATTTAAATGTTTCGATCATGTCCCCCCCTTTTCCTTCTGTCCTCCAGACTCTACAGATTGAGTTCATGAAGTCTTTCCTGATACGTTTTATGCTTAAGACCTTCCACCGTTTTTGTAGCCCGTCTTTGGACCCGTTCAATTTTATCCATCTCTTTTTGTAGGCGAGGTCTCCAGAACTGAGCACAGTATTCCCAATGTGGTCTCACCAGGGCTCTATACAGTGGGATCACAATCTCCCTCTTCCTGCTTGTTATACCTCTAGCTATGCAGCCAAGCATCCTATTCTCTTTCCCTACTGCCTGACTGCACTTCCTGGTGGGTGAATTAAATTTAATATAATTTAATATAATTTAATTTAATATGATTTAATTTAATTTAATCTAATTTAATTTTATTTTATTGACCTCTATGCCGTCCATTCCCATGGGACTCAGGGCAGCTTACAACAATAATCAATACAGTACAATGTTACAAAAGTCAAATATTAAAAAAAAAACCCAACCCATTATAAAGTCCTAGTGAACTTTGCAATCAAACCCACATACTTCTATATACCAATCAATCACAATTCCGCTGTGACTAGATGTTAGCACTCACGGCCCATCAGGCCTGCTGGCAAAGCCAGGTCTTCACAGCCTTCCGGAAGGCCAGTAGGTTGGGAGCAATACGGACTTCGGGGCTGGGGGGGTAGTTGCTTCCATAGAGCCGGGGCAGCACAGAGAAGGCCCTCCCTTGTGGGCCCGCCAATCTGCATTGCTTAGTCGACGGGACCTGGAGAAGGCTAACCCTGTGTGATCTGATTGGTCAGCAAGAGACGGCCTCGTAAATCGTCCGGTCTTAAGCCATGTAGGGCTTTGAAGAACTAAGGTGAAATGGAGTACAGGGGTAGCTCTACTTAAGAACTTGATTCGTTCCGTGACCAGGTTCTTAAGTAGACACGTTTGTAAGAAGAAGCAATTTTTCCCATAGGAATCAATGTAAAAGCAAATAATGCATACAAACCCTTTAGGAAAGAAATAAAAGCATGGAATTAGGGTGGGAGGAGGAGGAGGACCGTCGCTGCTGAAGGAAGAAGGGGAGGGGACGGGAATCAAATAAATCCAAAACTTTAAGGCTTAAAAAAAAAAAAGAGGGACTCTGAGACAGCGAGGAGTAGCATGCGCCTCCCATAAACTGGCCAGGCCTTTGTGCCGCTCTCAAATTTCCTGGGAAATTTTTCCGGGCTCGGGTTCTTAAGTAGAAAATGGTTCTTAAGAAGAGGCAAAAAAATCTTGAACACCCGGTTCTTATCTAGAAAAGTTCTTAAGTAGAGGCGTTCTTAGGTAGAGGTACCACTGTATTGTGTTCTTTGAGTGTTCCTTTTATTTTTTTTAGCATAATAATAATAATAATAATAATAATAATAATAATAATTATTATTATTATTATTATTATTATTATTATTATTATTAATATTTATTAGATTTGTATGCCGCCACATCATTGACCACAATCATAGACCACTCTCTCTGTGTATGTACGTGGGCGTGCATGTATAAACAGGATGCTCAAAAATATTTTAGTCCTGATGGTACCCAATATTGATTCTGTACATCTTTGCCTTCACATGCCATACTTATTTGATTTTTTTTAAAAAAAATTAATTTCATTTTTTGACACAGTTAAATAAAACAAGTACTGTAACAAGTAAACAAAACAAAAGAACAACAAAAAAGGGATACAATACAATAAATATCACATATAATAATCCTAAAAAACAAAATAAAACCTCTCCGAAGACTCGGGGCAGCTCACAGCAACGATAAAAACAATATTATACTGGCACAAATCTAATATTAAAAATAACTAAAAACCCCATCATAATTAAAAACCAAACAGCACATACATACCAAACATAAATTATAATAAGCCTGGGGGAAAGATGTCTCAAATCCCCCATGCCTGGTGGGTCTTAAGTAGTTTACGGAAGACAAGGAGGGTGGGAGCAGTTCTAATCTCCGGGGGGAGTTGATTCCAGAGGGCCGGGGCCGCCACAGAGAAGGCTCTTCCCCTGGGGCCCGCCAGACGACATCTGTGATATATTTCAGATGAGGTTACTTTTGAGTGATTGTGGCTTTTCACCTTCCAGGATCAACGCTGTGGAGTCCCACGCCTTCTCCAATCTCCAGAGTCTGCGTTACTTGGACTTGAGTTATAACCATTTAGTCACCATCCACCCTGACGCTTTCAGCGCTAGGAACAATTCGATCCAGGAGTTGAATCTCAGTCACTCCCTCTACAACTTCTCTGCCCTCCGCCCGGTGGCAGCTGCCCTTGTCCAGGGGGGTTTCCAGAATCTCTCCAAGCTTGAGCTCACCAGCAACAAGATCATCTACTTGCCCCTTGGAATGTTATCCAGCCTCCCTAAACTCGAGTATTTAGACCTGAGGAACAATTCCTTGATAGACATCAAGAACTCTACCTTTTCTGGGCTTCATCTCAAGTACCTTGATTTGACCTCAAATGCCTTCAAAACCTTGAGGGCCGAAGCTTTGCTTGCCCTGGACAGGCAGTCCCACCTTAGCCTCTTTCTGAAAGACAACCCTTTCGTGTGCAATTGTGACATTGAAGAACTGGTCAACTGGCTGAACCAAAGCCGGCAGGTAGTAGACGTGGAAAAACTCGCCTGCATTTCCCCCCAGGATCTGAAGAACACCTCCTTAGTGGAGCTGGTGGGGACCGACCTGCAGTGCCACTACAGTCAACATAGTGACAACGTCCTTCAATCCTCGTATGCTGCCTTAGGCATCATTCTGGGGATAATCGCCATCATCTTCCTCTTAGTGCTTTACCTGAATCGCCAGGGCATCAAGACCTGGATGAATGGTCTACGGGATGCTTGCCAAAATCTGATGGAGGAGTACCACTATCGTTACGAAATGGACTCTGACCGCCGCGTCACACAAATCTCCGCAGTGGACATATGACTTCTGATAGTGTTTTTAGGTGCAGTGGTGCCTTGCCTTACAAACTTAATTGGTTCCGGGATGAGGTTGTTAAGGTGAAAAGTTTGTAAGACGAAACAATGTTTCCCATAGGAATCAATGGAAAAGCGATTAATGCGTGCAAGCCCAAAATTCACCCCTTTTTGCCATCCGAAGCACCCGTTTTTGCACTGCTGGGATTACCCTGAGGCTCCCCTCCATGGGAAACCCCATCTCTGGACTTCTGTGTTTTTGCAGCGCAAAAATGGGCACTTCGCTGGCAACGGAAGTCCGGAGGTGGGGTTTCCCAGCGAAGGGAGCCTCAGTGAAATCACAGCATCGCAAAAACACCGAAGTCCTCAAAACCCCACCTCCGGACCTCTGTGTTTTTGCGATGCTGCGATTTCATTGAGGCTCCCCTCACTGGGAAACCCTATTTCTGGACTTCTGTTGCCAGCGAAGCACCCATTTTTGCGCTGCTGGGATTCCCCTGCAGCATCACAAAACATGGAAGTCTGGAGGTGAGGGTTCCCATGGAGGGGAGCCTCAGGGAAATCCCAGCAGTGCAAAAACGGGTGCTTCGCTGGCAACAGAATTCTGGAGGCGGGGCATCCCAGCGATGGCAGTGGGTTTGTAAGGTGAAAATAGTTTGTAAGAAGAGGCAAAAAAATCTTAAACCCCAGGTTTGTATCTCGAAAAGTTTGTATGACGAGGCGTTTGTAAGACGAGGTATCACTGTATTTTCTTTCCAAGGGCATTTTTGTTCAAACAAAGCTTATGGCTTGGAGATGACACCCAAAACTCAATTTTAAAGGACTTATGTCAGTGATGGCAAACCTTTTTTCTGGTTGTGTGCCAAAAGTGTGTGTGTGTGTGTGCCCGCAATATCTGGCGTGCGTGCCGGCACCCACAATGCAACACATGTATGCACGCATGACTGCAGGAAATTTCTCCTTAGTTCTAAGTTACTTCTCTCTGGATTAGTTTCCATCCATTGCTTCTTGTTCTACCCTGAGTAGCTTGGGAGAATAGCTTGACTCCCTCTTCTTTGAGGCAACCCCTGAATCAGAATCTGCAAAATCCCCAAGCTGAACAGGAGTAGACACAACATAAGATGCACCCAAAGTTTCAGCCTCTTTTACTGGGGGGGAAAAAGGTGCATCTTGTACTTTGAAAAACACGGTAATAGAAATTAAAATTTCTCAACCATATTATGTGTGCAATCTTGGGAAAATATAACACGTGGCCAGGCATCGGCTCTTAACTTCAGCTCGTGATACATTAAAAAAAGAAAAAAAACCCTTCCAAGGCCGCCAAGCATCTGGTACATTATGTTTTATTGTATGGAAAAAAATGTCATAGTAAAAACAATTTTAACCCAATGATTCTACACAACGTTTTTGCTTTCTGTTTTACCTGAACTGATTTTTCCAAACAGCTTCGGTGATTATTTTATTGATTGATTGATTGATTGATTGATTGGATTTGTATGCCGCCCCTCTCCGTAGACTCAGGGCGGCTAACAAACTTAATTGGTTCCGGGACGAGGTTCGTAAGGTGAAAAGTTCGTAAGACGAAACAATGTTTCCCATAGGAATCAATGGAAAAGCGATTAATGCGTGCAAGCCCAAAATTCACCCCTTTTGCCAGCCGAAGTGCCCGTTTTTGCATTGCAGGGATTCCCCTGCTGCAGCATCGCAAAAACGCGGAAGTCCGGAGGTGGGGTTTCCCATGGAGGGGAGCCTCAGGGGAATCCCAGCAGCGCAAAAATGGGCGCTTCGCTGGCAATGGAAGGTCTGGAGGTGGGGTTTCCCAACAAGGGGGGCCTTCACCTGGCAATGGAAGTCTGGAGGCGAGGCATCCCAGCAGCAGCGGCGGGGGGTTCGTAAGGTGAAAATAGTTTGGAAGAAGAGGCAAAAAAATCTTAAACCCCGGGTTCGTATCTTGAAAAGTTCGTATGATGAGGGGTTCATAAGATGAGGTATCACTGTATCTCAGTTCCCTCCCCACTCCAGGGGAAGGTTACTACAAAATTCCCACTTCCTCCTGATCAGCTGGGATCAGTGTTCCCTCTAATTTTTTTTTGGGGGGGGGAAATTATAGTGTCTGAGCGGCAGTCCCTTCGGGACTAGGCGGCACAGAAATAATAAATAAATAAACAAACAAACAAACAAATAAAAAACCCACCCTGTTTTGCCTCAGAGAATTTCAAAATAAAATACTGTACTGTGGGTCTATAACAGTGAGCTCATAATAGGGCAACTCTATCAATATCAAAATGCCACTTAAATAGTTGAGCTAGTTTCAAACTAGATTTTGATTTTCTTTCTCTCTTCCTTACTCCCATTCTTTTTCTTTTTCTTTTCCTTCCTCTCTTTTTTCTATCTGTTTCTCTCTCTTCCTCTCTTCCTCTCTCTCTCCTTCCCTCTCTCTCCTTCCCTCTCGGCTTCTGGGCAGGTTTGGAAAACTCTGAGTTGATGATGATTTTTAAGTGAGCGATTGCTCACTGCTCAGCTTAGAGGGAACTATGGCTGGGATTAGAGAGGCAGAGAAAAGATGTGGGCGGGACAGTCAGAGGTGGTATTTACCAGTTCTCTGAATTTACAATTCTGCAAAAAAAGCCAAAATTTACCGGTATCTCACCGGTTGTGTACATGCACATGGCTGCCAACCTACCGGAACCAAGCACCTGGGTGCACCAGCTGCTGCCCACCATTGCTCTGATGCTAATTAGCTAGACATTCTACTCCCCTTCCCAACTTGAAAATAACTGGAGAGAACCTGGTAGAATAGGAGGAGCTTCTGTGGGGCAAGGATGAGGGAGAGAATGGGATAAGAGAGGATTCTGTGGAGCAATGCTGGGGAGAGAAGGAGAGAGGAGAGATGGATGGTAACTACTCATTAATTTTCAAGTTGTAAGTGTCGGTTTATCAAGCCAGATCACATAGTTTGGTAGCAGATGATGAGTATTCAAGTAGTAATTTTATATACGGTACACCTGGGACTTGGCTGTTTTCCCTACTAATTCCCTTTTGTTAAATGAGAACAACAACAACGATCATTGATCATACAGGAAAAGCCAGTTTCCCAATCACATCATCCTACCTCCTCTTACTTCCTACAACCTACTACAGGGTGGTTCTGAAGAGGACACTACTCCCAGCTAAACTGCCCTGCTTTTCCAGAATAGAGGAGAGTGTGTGTGTTTGTAAGAAACCTAAAATAAAACATTCTTTTCTTTTCATCCTGGGGAAGAATGTTTGCTTTCCCATGAGTTCCCTTGAAGAAGAATAGCAATAGTACTTAGACTTATACTGTATACCGATTCATAGTGCTTTTTCAGCCCTCTCTAAGCGGTTTACAGAGTCAGCATATATTGCCCTCAACAATCTGGGTCCTCATTTGACCCACCTCGGAAGGATGGAAGGCCGAGTCAACCTGAAGGCTCCCTCCCACCTTGGGGACGGAGGTGGAGGCTTGGATTGCGCATACCCTAACATTGGGCACCCAACCCCTGTGTCGTCTGCATTACTTAATCTTAGTTTAGTTTAACATTGGCTAATATTGGCTAGCCATGGTCTTGGGTTGGGGGGAACCTTGTGCAAATTCCAGCCAGCGTACTGTTTTAGTTGTTGTTGTTATTATTATTATTTTATTCACAAAAAATCAGTTATGCTGGATTTCGTGTCACAATCTCACAAGTCAAACACTTCCCAAGCGTCTAGGACTGTGTGATGTATTTTCGTATGATGCGTGCAGATCCAAATACGGTGGCCTTTTGCAACTGACAGATCGTGGTTTTGTCAATGTTGGCTGAGGTCTTTTGGCACAGCACCCGATGTGCTGATTACTACTGGGACCATCTGAACTGATTTTAATAATAATAATAATAATAATAATAATAATAATAATGATAAAGATCTTAGCGTACATTTGAAAACCATCGTAATTGACAAAATCTCCATCTGTCAATTGCAAAAGGCCACTTTACCGGGGTCGGCACACATAATTTGCCGCTACATCACGCAGTCCTAGGTGCTTGGGAAGCGCCCGACTGGTGAAGAAATGCGAAATCCAGCATAGTGATGTTTGCTGTGTTGTATTGACGTAATAATAATAATAATAATAATAACAACAACAACAACAACAATAATAATAATAATAGGAAGAAGAACAACAACAACAGCTTGTGTGTATGTCTGTTTAATAATGGTTTTTTTTTTAACATTTTAAATTGTAAATTATTAGATTTGTTATAAACTGTTTTTTATTGTGTTGTGAGCCGCCCCGAGTTAGAGTTGGAAGGGACCCTGTAGGTCATCTAGTCCAACCCCCTCCTCTCATTTCGGACAAATGTTTGAGGAGGAGGGAGAAGCAGCCGGCGGGGCGAAAGGGCGCCCCAACGTCCCTCCCACCCATCCCCGCTTGGCCGAGTCGAGCGCCTTCCGACTCCGCTCCAGTTCCGCCCAGGCAGCCGCTGGGACTCCAGGCCTGGTTTCCCGGCGGCTGAAGCTGGGCGGTCTCTCCCTCCTCCTCCTGCTGCGGTTTTATTCAGCCGGGGCTCCAGCTGAGCCTGCCTCGCGGGCGCCTCAGTCGAGGAGAGGCTGCCCGGCCGGGCGCACCGAGGGCGCTTCCAAAGGACGGGCTGCCTTCTCCTGATTTCTCCGAGGGGAGGGCTCCGTCGGCCGCCTCGGTTACTCGCCCGCTCGGCGAGTCTTGCAGAAACGGAGGGACCCCCTCCCCACACGCACACACCTGGACAGGTAACGCGCGCGCTCCCTGCAAACTTTCCTCCAAACTTTGGAGTTGGCGTAGAAGTGGGCCGGTTTGGAAACATATGGCCGGCCCGAGGCAAGCTCGGAAAGCGAGCCAAGAGGAAGCCGCTGGAAGAAAAGCAAAGAGGGGGTGGTGGCTGGTGCCTTGTCCTTGTAGGTGGCACCCTCGCTGGCTGTTGTGCCCGTTGTGCGCGCACCTGCTTGGGCACGGCGAAGAAGGGGAGCCTAGGTGCGTGCGTATTTGCGCGCGCGCTTGTTTGGGGAGCGGTAACCTGCGAGGCGTGTTCAGACGACACGCTAAGCCTTGGGGTTGTTTCCCCCCCCCTCGAACTTGGCTGGACTTGTGCAATCAGTATGTATGTATGTATGTATGTATGTATGTATGTATGTATGTATGTATGTATGTATGTATGTATGTATGTATGTCTTTGTTAGTCTAAACAAATATATTAAAGACACAACAACCCTTTTGCAATAAGGACTTAGAACTAAATAATGAAAGTTTGTACTTGAGCCTAGGAGAACTTCCTTTTTTATTTGCCTGTTACTTCAAAATGTGGAAAGTCCCAAAGGGGGAGGAGAAACAAATTACCTGCACATGTTGCTTAAAGGGAACTTTTACTTACACTCAGAATTTACATCTTGTTTAAAACTTTTGTGCCCTTTCTATTGTCCCAAGGCTCTTCTGGCAGGTTCAGGGGGAAAAAAAACCCAATGGTATTCTTGAGTGGTGAGCTACAAGCCATTTAAAAAGGAAGGTAAGATGTAAAACCAGTTTTGTATAATGGTTGAGTTTGTTGGCCTAGACAGCAGGAGATTATGACATTCTAGTTTTGTCTTAGGTGTGAAAGATGGCTGGGTACCAACCGCCAGGAGACTGTGAGTTCTAGTTTTGTCTTAGGTGTGAAAGATGGCTGGGTACCAATTGCCAGGAGACTGTGAGTTCTAGTTTTGTCTTAGGTATGAAAGATGGCTGCGTACCAATCGCCAGGAGACTGTGAGTTCTAGTTCGGCCTTATGAATGAAATCTGGCTGGGTGACTTTGAGCCGGTGACTCTCTGCTCAAACCACCTCATAGGGTGGTGGCTATGAGACAAAATAGGAGGAGGAAGAAATATTGAGCATATTTGCTGGTTTGAGTAACTTGGCAACTTTAAGACATCAGCTCCCAGAATTCTCCAGCCAGGTATGGGAGTTGAAGTTTACAAATCTTTTTTTTCCCAAAAAGTTTTTTTTATTTTTCTCCACCTTCTCAAATACAAATTTAATATGTAAATACCTTCCAATATTACATACGCCATACAGAGTTCATAATAATACATTTTATCCATTATTCATAGACCCATATTCTTTTTAAAAAATGTATTAACCAACACCAGCCTGCCCCTTTAAATACCCTTTCTTCCACTCCCCTTCCTCCCTCCCTCTTTCCTCCTCCTACCTACTTTCCCTTCATTCTCCTGAACCTCTTTCTTTCTTTCTTTCTTTCTTTCTTTCTTTCTTTCTTTTTCTTTCTTTTTCTATCTTCCTTCCTTCCTTCCATCCTTCCTTCCCTCCCTCCATCTCTTTCTCTCTCTCTCTCTCCACCTCTCACTCCTTCTCTACCTTCCTTTCTACGTCCTCTTCACTCCTCTAATACCTTTCCTGCGTGTCCCGACCTGTTAAATTAAAATAATAAATAATTATATTAGCAGACTGTCGCTGTAAAATCAACTTTGAGAATCACTAATTTTCTAATTTATTGCTTATGACTCCAGGAAACAAATAAGGATTTTTGTTTTAGGTATATAGTGCCAAATTCCCCTTCCTCCACTTAAAAGAACCCCTAATTTTGTCATCCAGATTCTCCATCTAATTGAACCCCACTTTTAACTCCAACTTTGATATTTATCCTCTTTACTTTCCCATATAGTTGTGGTTTCTTATTCCTTTTCATTTTAAGGCCTGTTGCTCCCTTCCTTTCCTTAGTCTTTTTTTCTCAATATTTCTCAATATTCTGCTACTGCACCTGGGCAGGTATCAAAATCACACACGGAAAGACAGGGTCGGTTTTACTCCAGAATCAGTTGTCATTAAGAAAAAGTACAAGGCCATTATAGGAACTGGTCAGCTTAATCACAAACACAGAAGATAGAAACTTAGAAGATTGACTGCAGAAAAAGACCTCATGGTCCCTCTAATCTGCCCTTATACTATTTCCTGTATTTTATCTTAAGATGGATCTATGTTTATCCCAGGCATGTTTAAATTCAGTGACTGTGGATTTACCAACCATGTCTGCTGGAAATTTATTCCAAGCATCTACTACTCTTTCAGTGAAATAATATTTTCTCACGTTGCTTCTGATCTTTCCCCCAACTAACCTCAGATTGTGCCCCCTTGTTCTTGGGTTCACTTTCCTATTAAAAACACTTCCCTCCTGAACCCTTTAACATATTTAAATGTTTCGATCACGTCCCCCTCTTTCCCTTCTGTCCTCCAGACTCTACAGATTGAGTTCATGAAGTCTTTCCTGATATGTTTTATGCTTAAGACCTTCCACCATTCTTGTAGCCTGTCTTTGGACCCGTTCAATTTGATCAATCTCCTTTTGTAGGTCAGGTCTCCAGAACTGGACACAGTATTATTCCAAATGGGGTCTCACCAGCGCTCTATACAGCGGAATCACACTCTCCCTCTTCCTGCTTGTGATACCTCTAGCCATGCAGCCAAGCATTCTACTCGCTTTCCCTACCGCATGACTGCACTGTTCACCCGTTTTGAGACTGTCAGAAATCACTACCCCTAAATCATTTTTTTAAAGTTCTGAAGCTGCTTTTAGGAATTCTGTTCAGATGGTCGTATTATTTTATCTTCCATTGAGTTGGATCAAGTCCAGCTGTCCTTTTAAAGAATGGTTTCTTTAAAATAAAAATATAAAAAGATCTTGGTTGAGCAAAACCTCAAAAAAGCATAGTAGATACCCCAAATAAACAAAAGTGCCTTTTAATATAGTTTTTTCCTACTTACGACCAGTGTTCCCTCTAATTTGTTTGGGGGGTGGGCGGAAAAGTATAGTGTCTGAGCGGCAGTCCCTTCGGGACCGGGTGGCACAGAAATAATAAATAAACAAACAAACAAAAAACCCACCCTGTTTTGCCTGAGAGAATTTCAAAATAAAATACTGTACTGTGTGTCTATAACAGTGAGCTCATAATAGGGCAACTCTATCAATATCAAAATGCCACTTAAATAGTTGAGCTAGTTTCAAACTAGATTTTGATTTTCTTTCTCTCTTCCTTACTCCCCTTCTTTTTCTTTCTCTTTTCCTTCCTCTCTTTTTTCTACCTGTTTCTCTCTCTTCCTCTCTCTCTCCTTCCCTCTCACTCTTTCCCTCTCGGCTTCTGGGCAGGTTTGGAAAACTCTGAGTTGATGATGATTTTTAAGTCAGCGATTGCTCACTGCTCAGCTTAGAGGGAACTATGCTTACGACTCCCCTTTCTACGAAGCTGCTAAAAGTTTTAAACCCATTTAATCCATGGCTTGTAGTAGGCGGTCCTTAATTTTAACAGCAGCCTCTCCTTTATTGCATGGTGTGTGCACACAAAACTCTTTTAGCAAGGATATTCTTTGTTTAGCAAGGGAGTGTCTATGTTCTTATAGGCGAAGCTTGTAAATACCCGAAGAGGAACTTGCATTGTTTCTACAGGACCTTTACACATTTTTCATCGTTTCTCCCATAGCATTTTGTTTCTTGTTTGTTTTTCTTAATATTTGAGGTACAGCTCTCTCTTTCTTTCCCTACCACCCACATCTTCAATCAGGGTCGCTTTGGGGAGTCCCAGAGGGACCACAATCAGCACAAGGGGAGAGACACACTATCAGTGTGTTTTTGTGTAGATGAGAGGTGAGGTGTCTGTGCGTAAGCCCTTAACATTTGTCGAAACAGGATGTGGCTGTTCGGTAGCATCCTACCTTGCTTTGAAAGTAACACAAAAGTATCGCGTTGGCAGTTCTGTGTTAGCAAAAACTCCAGAAGAGAAGGATTTAGGGGTAGTGATTTCTGACAGACTCAAAATGGGTGAACAGTGCGGTCAGGCGTTAGGGAAAGCGAGTAGGATGCTTGGCTGCATAGCTGGAGGTATAACAAGCAGGAAGAGGGAGATTGTGATCCCCTTATACAGAGCGCTGGTGAGACCACATTTGGAATAATACTGTGTTCAGTTCTGGAGACCTCACCTACAAAAAGATATTGACAAAATTGACCGGGTCCAAAGACGGGCTACAAGAATGGTGGAAGGTCTTAAGCATAAAACGTATCAGGAAAGACTTAATGAACTCAATCTGTATCATCTGGAGGACAGAAGGAAAAGGGGGGACTTGATCGAAACATTTAAATATGTTCAAGGGTTAAATAAGGTTCAGGAAGGAAGTGTTTTTTAATAGGAAAGTGAACCCAAGAACAAGGGGGCACAATCTAAGGTTAGTTGGGGGAAAGATCAGAAGCATCGTGAGAAAATATTATTTGACTGAAAGAGTAGTAGATGCTTGGAACAAACTTCCAGCAGACGTGGTTGGTAAATCCACAGTCACTGAATTTAAACATGCCTGGGATAAACTTATTATTATTATTATTATTATTATTATTATTATTATTATTATTATGTCAATACAACACAGCAAACGAGATCACTATGCTGGATTTCGTATTTCATCACCAGTCGGGCGCTTCCCAAGCACCTAGGACTGCGTGATGTAGCGGCGAATTATGTTTGCCAATCCCAGTAAAGCGGCCTTTTGCAATTGACAGATGGAGATTTTGTCAATTCCGATGGTTTTCAAATGTCTGCTGAGATCCTTTGGCACTGCGGCCAGCGTGCCAAGGACCACTGGGACCACTTTCACTGGCTTATGCCAGAGTCGTTGCAGCTCGATTTTTAGATCTTCGTATTTCACTAATTTCTCTAGCTGCTTCTCCTCAATTCTGCTGTCTACTTGGATGTCGATGATCCATATTTTCTTTTTCTCCACAATCACAATGTCTGGTGTGTTATGCTTCAGAATTCGGTCTGTCGGAAGTCGGAAGTCCCACAGTAGTTTTGCTTGCTCATTTCCGACCACTTTTTCGGGCTTATGATCCCACCAGTTCTTTGCCATTGGTAAATAGTAGTTCCGGCACAAGTTCCAGTGGATCATCTGTTGTTGTTGTTGTTGTTGTTGTTGATGTTGTTGTTGTTATTATTATTATTATTATTATTATTATTATTATTATTCATTAGATTTGTATGCCACCCCTCTCCGTAGACTCATATATCCATCCTAAGATAAAATACAGGAAATAGTATAAGGACAGACTAGACGGACCATGAGGTCTTTTTCTGCTGTCAGTCTTCTATGTTTCTATGTCTTTTGCAGAAAAAAGATGTGGGGTGTCAATTCCCAGGGACACAGGCAGGATCTGGCCCATGAGGTGCTTAGATCTGGCCTGCAGGACGTCCCTGGAAACAGCGAAGACCTGTAGTGCCACTGCCCGTGAAAATGGAGTGTGACCTTCCCAGGCTCCGTTTTTGGCTGCAATGGTCTCCTGCAGCCCTCTGCCGGTGAAAATGGAGCTCGGAGAGGCTGAACGTTGCCCACACTGGCTCCAAGTTTTGGCATGTGACCAAAATTGAGGTGCTTGGCAACTGGTTCCCATTTATGACCGCTACTGTGCCTCCCAAGATCGCAACCTTCTCACAAGTCAATGGAGAAGTCAGATTCTCTTAACAATCAGAGCGATCAACCAATGGAACAACCTGCCAGCGGACGTTGTGAACTCCAACACTCTGGACATTTTTAAGAGAAGATTGAACTGCCACTTGACTGGTGTGCTATAGGGTTCCTGCTTGGGCAGGGGGTTGAACTTTATTTATTTATTTATTTATTTATTTATTTATTTATTTATTTATTTATTTATTTATTTATTTATTTATTTATTTATTTATTTATTTATTTTATTCATTTGTCCAATACACAAATACATAGGAAGAAAAATAGACATGTAGTAATATACATAAGGGTAAAGTGAACTTAGAGGAGAGGATATATGAAAGAAAATATATATATATGATAAGTGAGAGAAAGGAAAGACAATTGGACAGGGGACGAAAGGCACACCAGTGCACTTATGTACGCCCCTTACTGGCCTCTTAGGAACCTGGAGAGGTCAATCGTGGAGAGTCTAAGGGAGAAATGTTGGGGGTTAGGGGTTGACACAATTGAGTCCGGTAATGAGTTCCACGCTTCGATAACTCGATTGTTGAAATCATATTTTTTACAGTCAAGTTTGGAGCGACTAATATTAAGTTTGAATCTGTTGCGTGCTCTTGTGTTGTTGCGGTTGAAGCTGAAGTAGTCATTGACCGGTAGGACGTTGCAGCATATGATCTTGTGGGCAATACTCAAATCGTGTTTTAGGCGCCGTAGTTCTAGGCTTTCTAGGCCCAGGATTGTTATTCTATTTTCGTAGGATATTCTGTTTTGAGTGGAGGAGTGAAGGGCTCTTCTGGTGAAATATCTTTGGATATTTTCAAGGGTGTTGATGTCTGAGATGTGATATGGGTTCCAGACAGATGATGGCCAGACAACTAGATGGCCTTCATGGTCCCTTTCAACTCTAACAAACAAACAAACAAACAAACAAACAAACAAACAAACAAACAAACAAACAAACCTGCTTACTAACTTATCGACTGCAGTGATTCACATTAACAACTGTGGCAAGAAAAATCCTAAAATGGAGCAAAGGAGACTTAACAAACGTCTCCCTTAACAACATCAATTTTGGGCTCAATTGTGATTGCAAGTTGAGGACTACCTGTGCCAATAGGAGGATACGAAAACTAAAGTAAACACTGGCTCCTGTTGCTTTTAAATCGTGTGATTCTCAGGTTGTGGCAGAGCAGGCTTTTTTTAAAAAAAAAAGTTACTTTTTTTTACAGTGCATTTTAATCTATTTATGCTTTCCCAAAGTTTTTCCTTGAACGATAAGGCAGCTTCAGAAGCCAAGGTAAACTAACCCATGCCAGGAGTCGCAAAGAGCTTGCAGTTTTTAGCAGAAAGAAAACCCTAGTGATGATAAATATACACAGAGGAAGTAAAGGTGTGAAAATGGGGCTGCTACACATATAAATTGTGTTCTTATTTTTTTTGCTCTGATAAATATAGGAGACTATAGGATAGTGGAGAATATAAACCTTCTCCTACAGCTTCCTGGTCAATTCCCTAATGCTAAGCACCCATTTTTGTAGTGCATCATTGGGCTTTTTGCAAGTTTATTTATTTATTTTATTTATTTGTTTGTTTTGTCAAATATGTATTGGAGGCATACAAAGTTATAACAGTGTTTTTATACATGATACTAGTAAAAGAGAAACATTAGGACAGGGGATGGGAGGCACGCTGGTGCACTTATGCACGCCCCTTACTGACCTCTTAGGAATCGGGAGAGGTCAATAGTGCATTGTCTAAGGGTCAAATTTTGGGGGTTTGGTGATAATACTACAGAGTCTGGTAGTGAGTCCCATGCATCAACTACTCAGTTACTAAAGTCGTATTTCCTGCAGTCAAGTTTGGAGTGGTTTACTTTAAGTTTGTATTTGTTGTGTGCTTTTGTGTTGTTGTGGTTGGAGTTGAACTAGTCCTTGACAGGAAGGACATTGTAGCAGATGATTTAATGAACTAGGCTTAGGTTGTGTTTAAGGCGACGTAGTTGTAAGCTTTCTAAACCTAGGATTGTGTAAGTCTGGTTGCATAGGATATTCCGTTGCGTGTGGAGGAGTGGAGGGCTCTTCTCTTGAAGTATTTCTGGACGTTTTCAAAAGCATTTATGTCCGATGCGCGGTATGGATTCTAGACTGATGATCTGTATTCGAGAATTGGTCTGGCGAAGGTTTTGTACACTCTGGTTAGTAGCATGATATTACCAGAGAAGAAGCTGCATAGGATTAGATTAACAACTCTTGAAGCCTTTTTGGCGATGTGTAATACTTCACATCACCTTGTTCTTTGCTGAGATTTCTCCATTTTCAAAACTTGGAAGGAACACCCAGTTCTACATCTCCACCCCATGTCCAGTCAACGAAGCAGTGGAAATGATGTGCCAGTGCCTGGAGGCTGTTGGGGCCTGGATGGGTGTCAACAAACTCAAACTCAACCCAGACAAGACAGAGTGGCTGTGGGTCTTGCCTCCCAAGGACAATTCCATCTGTCCGTCCATTACCCTGGGGGGAGAATCATTGACCCCCTCAGAGAGGGTTTGCAACTTGGGCGTCCTCTTCAATCCACAGCTCACATTAGAGAAACACCTTTCAGCTGTGGCGAGGGGGGCGTTCGCCCAGGTTCGCCTGGTGCACCAGTTGCGGCCCTATTTGGACCGGGACTCACTGCTCACAGTCACTCATGCCCTCATCACCTCGAGGCTCGACTACTGTAACGCTCTCTACATGGGGCTACCTTTGAAAAGTGTTCGGAAACTGCAGATGGTGCAGAATGCAGCTGCAAGAGCAATCATGGGCTTTCCCAAATATGCCCATGTTACGTTCACGTTTCTTCAACACTCCGTGGCTTGCATTGGTTGCCGATCAGTTTCCGGTCACAATTCAAAGTGTTGGTTATGACCTATAAAGCCCCTCATGGCACCAGACCAGATTACCTCAGGGACCGCCTTCTGCTGCACGAATCCCAGCGACCAGTTAGGTCCCACAGACTGGGTCTTCTCCGGGTCCCGTCAACTAAACAATGTCGCTTGGCGGGACCCAGGAGAAGAGCCTTCTCTGTGGCGGCCCCGGCCCTCTGGAACCAACTCCCCCCAGAGATTAGAATTGTCCCCACCCTCCTTGCCTTTCGTAAGCTACTTAAAACCCACCTCTGCCGCCAGGCATGGGGGAATTAAGACTTTTTTCTCCCCCTAGGCCTTTACAATTTATGCATGGTATGTTTGTATGTATGATTGGTTTTTATATAATGGGTTTTTAACTGTTTTAGTATTGGATTATTATTATTATATGCTGTTTTATTACTGTTGTTAGCCGCCCCGAGTCTGCGGAGAGGGGCGGCATACAAATAAAATAAAATAAAATAAAATAAAATAAAATAAAATAAAATAAATAAATAAATAATTTTATATTTTTTACCCCACAAGCCATAATAAATAGGCCTGCTTGTAATAGGTGTTTGAAAAGCGAGAAGCCTATCTTGGAATCTAATATCAGAGCTTGCATTAGCGGAAGCTAGCCTGTTAGTGCCCAAGCAACAAACCAGCCCAGCCAGCCCACCAACCCAACCAACCAGCCAGCCACAGACCAGTAGAAATGGAGTTGAAGTCTTCAATGAAACACAGCAGCAGTAGGAAGTTGTGGAAAAAATATATTTACTTCTTTATACCACTACTACTACTGTCTATACTATACATACAACAAACTAGTACCTTGCCTACAACTATCTTAGTTCAATAACTCACAGGAACCAACTTTTACAGTGTTACAGCTTACAAGTTATAAAGGAAGCAAAAAAAATAAAAATATTGAAAGATGCCTCAAACAAGATCTAAGTATTGGCCACAAGATCATATGCTGCAACGTCCTGCCTGTCGGCGACTACTTCAGCTTCAACCACAACAACACAAGAGCACACAACAGATTTAAACTTAATATTAACCGCTCCAAACTTGACTGTAAAAAAAATATGACTTCAGTAACCGAGTTGTCGAAGCGTGGAACTCATTACCGGACTCCATAGTGTCATCCCCAAACCCCCAACACTTTACCCTTAGATTATCCACGGTTGACCTATCCAGATTCCTATGAGGTCAGTAAGGGGCGAGTACAAGTGCACTAGAGTGCCTTCCGTCCCCTGTCCTATTGCTCTCCTATATCTCCTATACCTTTCTTCTATTCCTATATCTCTTCTTCTATTCTTTCATTGATATGTTCTATTACTTTATCTTCTTTTCTATTCTTTCTTAGACATATTTTACTATGAGTATCTCCTCTATAACCTTCATCATGTATTTTACTATGTGTGTGTGTGTGTGTGTGTGTGTGTGTGTATATATATATACATACATACATACATACATACACACACACACTAAAACTTTCATTGTGTATTGGACAAAATAAGTAAGTAAGTAAGTAAGTAAATAAGTAAGTAAGCAAATAAATAAATAAATAAACAAACAAACAAACATTAAAATTAGAGCTGGGATGGCGCAGAGAATAGAATAGAATAGAATTCTTTATTGGCCAAGTGTGATTGAACACACAAGGAATTTGTCTTTGGTTCATATGGTCTCAGTGTACATAAAAGAAAATATACAGGTTAGAGTGCAGCACTGCAGGCTACTTCAGCTAACTGCTAGCTGTAGTTCAGCAGTTCAAGTCTCATCACCAGCTCCAGGTTGACTCAGCCTTCCATCCTTCTGAGGTGAGTAAAATGAGGACCCAGACTGTTGGGGGCAAATATGCTGATTCTGTAAACCGCTTAGAGGGGGCTGTAAAAGCACTACAAAGCGGTATATAAGTCCAAATGCTACTGCTATTACCAAAACTACACAGATTATGATGATAAAACCCTACTGAAACCAGAACCAAGAAGTTTAATACGCGTGCTTTTTAAACACAGGCTGACAAATAATTTTGATTTTGCAGAGGTTCCTGGGGGATCCCCCAAGAATTTTAGGAACCACACATAAAAATACCCTGGCCTGTAACATTAATGTGTGGTTGCCGAAGTGGAATTGCTAGGACAAACAACCATGCAAAGTAGTAATTTTTTGCACCAGAAACTTCTCCCTCCCTCTTGTCTGGCATTGACCTGATACCAGTTATATTACCCCAACCGCAGCAAAGCAACTCCTTCGCTTATAGATTTGCAAAAGGTTGTTTTCTGTTCATTATGAGGTCTGTGTTTTGCATGTGGGTTGGAAGTTTGGTTGTTGCTTAATGTTTTTGTGGGAGAGGGGAATTTATGTAGGTAGATGACAGATGACATCTTCATATAGTTAGGAGTTAGCTGTTTTTTTTTCTTTTGTGGTGTGCTTATTTTGTTTTCGTTTGGTGTGACATTTTGTGGGATGATTGTGAGGCTTTGGTGGTGGGGCACCTCTATTTTTGAAGGGTTACCTGTTTCCTTTTGGCATTTAGAGTCCTGTTCTAACATCCATTAGATGTTTATGATCCATTAGAACCATTCGTTTAGTGACAGTCTAGTCTAGTCTAGTCTAGTCTAGTCTAGTCTAGTCTAGTCTAGTCTAGTCTAGTCTAGTATAGTATAGTATAGTATAGTATAGTATTTTTTAATTTAATTTAATTTTTATTTATTGGATTTGTATGCCACCTCTCTCCGCAGACTCGGGGCGGCTAACAATAGTGATAAAAAACAGCATGTAACAATCCAATACTGTACTAAACAACTAAAAAACCCCTTATTATAAAACCAAACATACATACAAACATACCATGCGTAAATTGTAAGGCCTAGGGGGAAAGAATATCTCAGTTACCCCATGCCTGGCGGCAGAGGTGGGTTTTAAGAAGCTTACGAAAGGCAAGGAGGGTGGGGGCAATTCTAATCTCTGGGGGGGAGTTGGTTCCAAAGGGCCAGGGCCGCCACAGAGAAGGCTCTTCCCCTGGGTCCCGCCAAACGACATTGTTTAGTTGACGGGACCCGGAGAAGGCCCACTCTGTGGGACCTAACTGGTCGCTGGGATTCGTGCAGCATAGTATAGTATAGTATAGTATAGTATAGTATGGTACAGTGTTCCTTCAATTTTCGCGGGTTCGAACTTCGCGAATAGCCTATACCACGGTTTTTCAAAAAATATTAATTAAAAAATACTTCACAGTTTTTTTCTATACCACGGTTTTTCCCGCCCGATGACATCATACATATCGCCAAACTAATAATTTTTGCAAATTAATAAGAAAAAAAATAATTATTGTTAATAAATAATTATGTTTATAAATACCAGGATCACTAAGTGTCTTATTCAACGGTGAGTACCAGTAATAATTGTGAGTAAATGGTTGTTAAGGGAATGGGAAATGGTAATTTAGGGGTTTAAAGTGTTAAGGGAAGGCTTGTGATGCTGTCCATAGCCAAAAATGGTGTATTTACGTCCGCATCTCTACTTCGCGGAAATTCGACTTTCGCGGGCGGTCTCGGAACGCATCCCCCGTGGAAATCGAGGGAACACTGTATAGTATAGTGGTACCTCTACTTAAGAACGCCTCTACTTAAGAACTTTTCTAGATAAGAACCGGGTGTTCAAGATTTTTTTGCCTCTTCTCAAGAACCATTTTCTACTTAAGAACCTGAGCCGGGGAAAAATAAAAATGAATAACATTAAGGACAGGGGATGGAAGTCATGCCCCTTATAGACCTCTTAGGTATCGGGAGAGGTCAACAGCGGATAGTCTAAGGGTAAAGGTTTGGGGGTTTGGTGATAATACTGTACTCCAGAGTCTGGTAGTGAGTTCCATGCATCAGCTACTCGGTTACTGAAGTCGTATTTCCTGCAGTCAAGTTTGCAATGATTTACATTAAGTTTGCATTTGTTGCGTTCTCGTGTGTTGTTGTGATTGAAGCTGAAGTAGTCGTTGATAGGAAGGTACGTTGAAGCATATGATTTTGTGGACTATGCTTATATCTTAGATTTATTGTGATGCACATCAAAAAGATATACGTTTTGGTTGTCATCTTGACAACCTACAGGGGTGTACAGTGAGGAGGAGCTGCTGGGACCCCATAATAACAGAGTTGGAAGGGACCTTGGAGGTCTTCTAGTCCAACCCCCTGCTTAGGTAGGAAACCCTACACTACTTCAGACAAATGGTTATCCAACATCTTCCTTTAAAGCCCTACATGGCAGTGGACCAGAATACCTCCGGAACCGCCTTCTACCGCATGAATCCCAGCGGCCGATAAGGTCCCACAGAGTTGGCCTTCTCCAGGTCCCATCGACCAAACAATATCGTTTGGTGGGCCCCAGGGGAAGAGCCTTCTCTGTGGCGGCTCCGGCCCTCTGGAATCAACTCCCCCCCGAGATTAGAACGGCCTCCACCCTCCTTGTCTTTTGCAAATTACTCAAGATCCACCTATATCGCCAGGCATGGGGGAACTGAGACACCTCTCCAAGGCTTTTATATTTTTATATTATCCTTTCCCCCTAGGTTATTACAAGTTATGCATGGTATGTTTGTGTGTATGTTTGGTTTTTTATAATAAGGATTTTTTAGTTGTTTTTATTAATTGGATTGTTCATGTTGTTTTACCACTGTTGCTAGCCGCCCCGAGTCTGCGGAGAGGGGCGGCATACAAATCCAATAAATAATAATAATAATATTTTATGTTTTGGTATGTATGTGTTGCATGGTTTTTAATTGTTGGGGTTTTATATATCTTTCTCTTTTAATATTAGATTTGTTGCAATGTTATATTGTCTTTGATTATTGTTGTGAGCCGCCCCGAGGCTTCGGAGAGGGGCGGCATACAAATCTAATAAATTATTATTATTATTATTATTATTATTCCTAAAAACATCCGGTGTTGGAGTATTCACAACCTCTGGAGGCAAGCTGATTAATTGTTCCAACTGTCTGGAAATTTATCCTTTATTCTAAGTTAACTTAGAATAACAGTCTGCATTGGTTGCCGATCAATTTCCGGTCACAATTCAAAGTGTTGGTTATAACCTTTAAAGCCCTTGATGGCATTGGGCCAGAATATCTCCGAGACCGCCTTCTGCCGCATGAATCCCAGCGACCAATTAGGTCCCACAGAGTGGGCCTTCTCCAGGTCCCGTTGACTAAACAATGTCGGTTGGCGGGCCCCAGGGGAAGAGCCTTCTCTGTGGCGGCCCCGACTCTCTGGAACCAACTCCCCCCAGAGATTAGAACTGCCCCTACCCTCCTTGCCTTTCGTAAGCTCCTTAAAACCCACCTTTGTCGTCAGGCATGGGGGAACTGAGACATCTCCCCGGGCATATACAATTTATGCATGGTATGTTTGTATGTATGTTTGCTTAGTAAATGGGGTTTTTAAAAATATTTTAATTTATAATTTAGATTTGTCATGAATTGTTTTATTTTGTTGTGAGCCGCCCCGAGTTTGCGGAGAGGGGCGGCATACAAATCTAAATAATAAATAATAAATAAATAAACTTCTCTCCTTGTTTAGTTTCCACCCATTGCTTCTGAAATTTCAGCAGTTGTGGTTGCGAAGAATCTCGCTGCTTTTATGGCAGTTCTCAGGGCTGTGGAGCTTCCTGCCCTCACGCCGTTCTGTTGCTTCACAGAGCAGATCAAATCCTTCTCGCCGTTTCTTTGGTGGCAGTCTTCCTCCACCGATTGCCCAAGGATTTGTGTCTGTCCCAATCGAAGTTGCAAAAGGTTACGCAACCGAATTGCTGAAACTGCAAGATGTGTTTGAAGTGGCTGGCAAGAGGGGGAAACTGTAACTTTAACCTCAGAATTTCATTTTCAAACACAGCATCTTTCACATTCTGGAACCATCACTCTTGTAGGATTGTTCCTCTGTAGAAACGCTGAAGAAGAGCCTCGTATTCACTCGGGCAGTGAAGGTGAACCTATGGCACGGATGCCACAGGTGGAACACGGAGCCATATCTACTGGCACGTGAGCCGTTGCCTTAGCTCAGCTCCAAGGTGCATGTGTCAACAGACTCAAGCTCAACCCTAATAAGACGGAGTGGCTGTGGGTTCTGCCTCCCAAGGACAATTCTATCTGTCTGCCCATCACCCTGGGGGAGTGTGTTATTGATCCCCTCGGAGAGGATCTGCAACTTGGGCGTCCTCCTCGATCCACAGCTCACATCTTTCGGCTGTGGCGAGGGGGGCGTTTGCCCAGGTTCGCCTGGTGCACCAGTTGCGGCCCTATCTGGACCGGGAGTCACTGCTCACAGTCACTCATGCCCTCATCACCTCGAGGTTCGACTACTGTAATGCTCTCTACATGGGGCTACCTTTCAAAAGTGTTCGGAAACTTCAGATCGTGCAGAATGCTGCTGCGAGAGCAATTATGGGCTTCCCTAAATATGCCCATGTTACACCAACACTCCACAGTCTTGCATTGGTTGCCGATCAGTTTCTGGTCACAATTCGAAGTGTTGGTTATGACCTATAAAGCCCTTCATGGTATCGGACCAGATTATCTCAGGGACCGCCTTCTGCAGCACGAATCCCAGTGACCAGTTAGGTCCCACAGAGTTGGCCTTCTCCGGGTCCTGTCGACTAAACAATGTCGTTTGGCGGGACCCGGGGAAGAGCCTTCTCTGTGACGGCCCCGGCCCTTTGGAACCAACTCCTCCCAGAGATTAGAATAGCCCCCACAGTCCTTGCCTTTCGTAAGCTTCTTAAAACCCACCTCTGCCGTCAGGCATGGGGGAATTGAGATATTATTTCCCCCTAGGCCTTACAATTTATGCATGGTATGTCTGTATGTATGTTTGGTTTTATAATAAGGGGTTTTTTTTAGTTGTTTAGTATTGGATTGTTACATGCTTTTTTTTTGTTACTGTTGTTAGCCGCCCCGAGTCTGCGGAGAGGGGTGGCATACAAATCCAATAAATGAATGAATGAATGAATGAATGAATGTGTGCTGGCCAGCTGATTTTTGGCTTGCACAGATACTCTAGGAAAACATTTTTGGCTTCCAATGAACCTTCACGGGAATGGGGAGGACGTTTTTACCTTCCCCCGGCTCCAAGGAAGCCTTTGTAGCCTGGGATGGGCGAAACTGGTCCCACCAGAAGTTGGGAAACAGGCCGTTTCCGGCCTTCAGAAGGCCTCCAGGGCCCAGGGGAAGCTGTTTTCACCCTCCACAGACATTGAACTATGGGTGTGGGCACTCGCGCTTTCGGCGCCCGAGAATTAACAGGTTTGCCATCACTGCCCTAGGGATTTATAAGATCCCAGGTTGAGGAAGACTTCCAGATGACATTCAGTTTATTCTTTAAACCTTTAAACTTCTAAATTCAATGTTCAGTGCTGCATCTTGATGACTCGAGTAGAATAGAACAGAACAGAATAGAATTCTTTAGTGTCCAGGTGTGATTGGACACACAACGGAATTTGTCTTTGGTGCAGATGCTCTCAACGTGCATAAAAGAAAAAGAGACATTTGTCCAGAATCATGTGGTACAACACTAAATGATTGTCATAAGGGTCAAATAAGTAATGAGGAAACAATCAATATTAATAAAAATCTTAGGGATACAAGCCACAAGTTACAGTCCTACAGTCCTAAGTGGGAGGAAATGGGTGATAGGAATGATGAGAAAAAACTAGTAGTAATAGTAGTGCAGACTTGATTTGATTTGATTTATTGGATTTGTATGCCGCCCCTCTCCGGAGACTCGGGGCGGCTAACAACAATAATAAAACAGTATACAAAAAATCCAATAGTAAAAACGATTAAAAACCCATTAATATAAAAACCAAACATACATACAGACATATCATGCATAAAATTGTAAAGGCCTAGGGGGAAGGAATATCTCAGTTCCCCCATGCCTGACGGCAGAGGTGGGTTTTAAGTAGCTTACGAAAGGCAAGGAGGGTGGGGGCAATTCTAATCTCTGGGGGGATTTGGTTCCCGAGGGCCGGGGCCGCCACAGAGAAGGCTCTTCCCCTGGGTCCTGCCAAGCGGCATTGTTTAGTTGACGGGACCCGGAGAAGACCCACTCTGTGGGACCTAACTGGTCGCTGGGATTCGTGCAGCAGAAGGCGGTCCCTGAGATAATCTGGTCCGGTGCCATGAAGGGCTTTATAGGTCATAACCAACACTTTGAATTGTGACCGGAAACTGATCGGCAACCAATGCAGACTGCGGAGTGTTGGTGTAACTTAATAAAATAGTTTGACAGAGTTGACAATAACCTTGTGAGGTGCATTGAGCTGAGACAGAGTGACTGGTTCAAAGTCACCCAGTTGGTTTTCACCACTAGGCCAACTTTGCTAGCTTTCAGAAGTTGTTCTCTTGGCCTGGGTGGCCCAGGAACTGTGCCTCTTGTTTGTGAAAAAAGGCCTCCTCTGGATGATTGTAACACAAGGGCTGGTTACTCAAAGTCGCTTTCATCATCTACAGGAAATCTACTAAGAAATGTATAAGTTGTTCTGAAAAACAGTTGAGAAGGAGAGAAGTCCGCCTAGCAAGAATGCAAAAGCTGCATTCTGCATTTATTTTTTTTTACAAAAAAGGCTTTAATTTTTTAATTTTTGCATTTCTGTTAATTTTTTGACTCTTAAAAGTATCTTTACTTCTTCACATACCTTGGTGGCCTCTGAGTTTTGCAACTACTTGCCGAAGCGTCTTAGCAAGTCGAGTAGGAAGTCCGTTGGTCATCAAAACAAACTCTTTTCAAAACTTCCATTCATTCTTTTGGAGCGTGCCTGAAAAGAACCTTTTAAGGGACTGCCAAGTTGTTCAAGCCTTATTTCTCTTCTTCAGGATTCACTCTTTTGAAAGGGGATTTGCCACAGACTTGAGCGCAATTTTCCATATAACGATGGAGAAGTCTTTGCAAACACGACCAGAGAATTAAAAATGAATAAAATACAAGGGTGCAACCAGCACTTTATACAGCAGGATCACAATCTCCCTCTTCCTGCTTGTTATACCTCTAGCTATGCAGCCATGTGTATTGGTGGTTATTGAAACAGATGTCCATGTGCTGCCTCTATGTTGCTTGAGGCAGGCAGGATTCCCTTGAGTACCATTTGTTGGGGGGTCGAGGGAAAGGGAGGGTTTTGCCTTCTCTTTCTGCTCAAGATCCCCATGTACACAGACTTCAGAGGAGAATCAGAACTACAGAAAAAACAATGGCTGCCAATCTGCCTCCCATTGAGGACCTGTATACTGCACGAGCCAAAAAGAGGGCGGTGGAAAGATTTACTGACCCCTCGCATCCTGGACACAAACTGTTTCAACTCCTACCCTCAAAACGTCGCCACAGAGCACTGCACACCAAGACAACTAGACACAAGAACAGTTTTCCCCCGAACGCCATCACTCTGCTAAACAAATAATTCCCTTAACACTGTCAAACGTTTTATTACTTCTATTTCTACTAGTTTTTTCTCATCATTCCTATCATCCTTTTCCTCCCACTTAGGATCGTATGACTGTAACTTGTTGCCTGTATCCTAAGATTTTTATTAATATTGATTGTTTCTTCATTGCTGATTTGACCCCTATGACAATCATTAAATGCTCATGATTCTTGACAAATGTATCTTATGGGAGCATCTGCACCAAGACAAATTCCTTGTGTGTCTAATCACACTTGGCCAATAAAGAATTCTATTCTATTCTATTCTATTCTATTCTACTTTTGCAATTGGGTCTATATGACCACACTGCTTTCTCCTGAAATATTTTCTTGTCCCAGATTTTGCAAGTTGGGTGTGCTCCACGTCATAACTCAGGATGGGCCACTATGGCAACTTTATGTGACCTGTAGACTTCAAGTCCCAGAATTCCTGAGCTGGCATGAATGGGTGTGGGTGTTGAAGACAACAGGTCCTAACGCTGCCATAGTTTTTGCCTACTCCATCCTAACTAGTAGACAGTAGTGCCATCTGCTGGGGTCCAGAAGACATTCCTTCTCTTTTGCAGGTTCTCCCTTGATAACAGTGGTAGTAGCTTGGTACTCGGCTGCTTTGAAACTCTGAATTTGGTACGCAAAGCATTTTGATGTGAAAGTTTTGTCCCGGTACTCATCACTTCCTTGGTACTCAATGCACAAGGCAGAATGTGTCAATGTCAGCTGCTTTACACCTAGTAGCAGGTCCCTACTGGTACAGTCTACGCCATTGTACCGGTCATGAAAATTGAGCACACACCTGAGTGAGATTCGGTGAAAAGAATCACTGAAATCTCTTGTGCGTGCATGTTCTCTTGTGAGATTTTGCTGCATGCGCAAAAGCAAAATCTTGCTCGGATGCGCACGCGCATACCAGAAATGTGGAACTACATGCGCAGCACATTGGGAGCAGCAGGAGCAGCCACCCCTGCTTGCTTACAACTCCTTTTGGGAAAAAGCTGTTTGGTAATAGAAACATAGAAGACTGGCGGAGAAAAAGACCTCATGGTCCATCTAGTCTGCCCTTATATTTCCTGTATTTTATCTTACAATGGATATATGTTTATCCCAGGCATGTTTAAATTCAGTTACTGTGGATTTACCAACCACGTCTGCTGGAAGTTTGTTCCAAGGATCTACTACTCTTTCAGTGAAATAATATTTTCTCACGTTGCTTTTGATCTTTCCCCCAACTAACTTCAGATTGTGTCCCCTTGTTCTTGTGTTCACTTTCCTATTAAAAACACTTCCCTCCTGGACCTTATTTAACCCTTTGACATATTTAAATGTTTCGATCATGTCCCCCCTTTCCCTTCTGTCCTCCAGACTACACAGATTGAGTTCATTAAGTCTTTCCTGATAGGTTTTATGCTTAAGACCTTTCACCATTCTTGTAGCCCGTCTTTGGACCCGTTCAATTTTGTCAATATCTGAACGGGTCCAAAGACGGGCTCCAAGAATGGTGGAAGGTCTTAAGCATAAAACATATCAGGAAAGACTTAATGAACTCCATCTGTATAGTCTGGAGGACAGAAGGAAAAGGGGGGACATGATCGAAACATTTAAATATGTTAAAGGGTTAAATAAGGATCAGGAGGGAAGTGTTTTCAATTGTTTTTGGTACTCCTTGTGCCTCCCTGAATCAATTAATATTGAGTACCAAGGTACCACTCTATTTGCTTGGCAATGACTCCACCGGCGTTCCATAAATCCTCGAAGAACTGACTGTTCCTTCAAGTGTCAGGTTGAGCCCATCAATATAATGTTTCTTGTGATTGCTGTTGCATGGATTGAGTTGGACTGTTCTTGGGTGCCGTTATGATATCACTGCGCTGTTGTTATAATTACTTTCTTGCATTGCTTCTGTTGGTTTTTTAACTCTATGTTCAACACTCAGAGTTGCAATTGGGAGATAAATGGAATAACCGACTTGGGAGGGACTTTGGAAGTCTTCCATTCCAAACCCCTGCTCAAGCACCTGCCTGAGCAGGAGCGGCGCCTCTGAGCCCAGGCCTGTGCGGCCAATTTTTCGGTCGTTTCCTCCCCCCTCCCCCCGTCAATGGTGTCCCGATTTATCAAAGTTATAATCTGGTCCCCTTAAGAAAGAAAGATAGATAGATAGATAGATAGATAGATAGATAGATAGATAGATAGACAGACAGACAGACAGACAGACAGACAGACAGACAGACAGACAGACAGACAGACAGAGATTAGATAGACAGACAGACAGACAGACAGACAGAGATTAGATAGATAGATAGACAGACAGAGAGACAGAGATTAGATAGATAGATAGACAGACAGACAGAGAGACAGAGGATAGATAGACAGACAGACAGACAGAGATTAGATAGATAGATAGACAGACAGACAGACAGACAGAGATTAGATAGATAGATAGATAGATAGAATAGAATAGAATAGAATAGAATTTTTATTGGCCAAGTGTGATTGGACACACAAGGAATTTGTCTTGGTGCATATGCTCTCAGCGTACATAAAATAAAATATACATTTGTCAAGAATCATGTGGTACAACACTTAATGATTGTCATAGGGGTCAAGTAAGCAATGAAGAAGCAATATTAATAAAAATCTTAGGATATAAGCAACAAGTTACAGTCATACAGTCAACATGTGATGAAATGTGTGAAAGGAATGATGAGAAAAACTAGTAGAATAGAAGTGCAGATTTAGTAGAAAGTCTGACAGTGTTGAGGGAATTATTTGTTTAGCAGAGTGATGGCGTTCGGAAAAAAACTGTTCTTGTGTCTAGTTGTCTTGGTGTGCAGTGCTCTGTAGCGACGTTTTGAGGGTAGGAGTTGAAACAATTTGTGTCCAGGATGTGAGGGGTCAGTAAATATTTTCCCCGCCCTCTTTTTGACTCGTGCAGTCTACAGGTCCTCAATTGAAGGCAGGTTGGCAGCAATTGTTTTTTCTGCAGTTCTGATTCTCCTCTGAAGTCTGTGTCGGTCCTGTTGGTTTGCAGCACCAAACCAGACAGTGATAGAGGTGCAGATGACAGACTTAACGATTCCTCTGTAGAACTGTATCAGCAGCTCCTTGGACAGTTTGAGCTTCCTGAGCTGGCGCAGAAAGAACATTCTTTGTTGTGCTTTTTTGATGACGTTTTTGATGTTAGGTGACCATTTTAGGTCTTGAGATATGATAGAACCTAGAAATTTGAAGGTCTCTACTGTTGATACTGTGTTGTCTAGTATTGTGAGAGGTGGAAGGGTGGAAGGGTTTCTCTTAAAGTCTACCACCATTTCTACGGTTTTGAGTGTGTTCAGTTCTAGATTGTTCTGGTCACACCACTTCCCATCTGTATGCGGATTCATCATTGTCTCGAATGAGTCCGATCACTGTTGTATCATCTGCAAACTTCAGTAGTTTAACAGATGGATCGTTTGAGATGCAGTCATTAGTGTAGACAGACAGACAGACAGACAGACAGACAGAGGATAATAGATAGACAGACAGACAGACAGACAGACAGGATAGATAGATAGATAGATAGATAGATAGATAGATAGATAGATAGATAGAGCAATGTGGAGAGAAGCACGCTGCTATACACAGCCATTGTTGCATCCTCCAGTAAGCATACTTTCTTTGACCCTCCCCCCCTCTCTTTTTTTAAATGAAAAAAACTGTCTACATGTGCATCAAATTGTGCAGGCCATGGGCCCTTTTATTAACTTTAAAAAGAAACCCCATTCCTTTATCTTTCTCCAAGTAGGGTGCATCTTCTCCGAAGGCAACCTGGATGGAAAGCCATCACTTGCACGTCCCATCGGTTAAGAGCCAGGTGCTTCCTTCTACAGAATTCTTCCCGTACCTATGGCAACAAGGAGAACAATGAGCTTTGTCTGCTGACTGGAGCTCCCAGTTCGACACTGAGGATGTCCCAGCAGGAGGAAAGTAGCGCTTAGCCAACGCTGGTGGGATTGGAACTGCTGTGTGGTGTTGACTTGAAGTGTTCTTGCCAAGTATTTCCCATGGCTCAAGAGGCTGGCCTCGAGGCCCTGCTGGACCTCAGCTTCCTGACCGAGGAGGAGCAGAATGCAATCGTGGAAGTTTTGCAAAGAGACTTACAACTCCAGATGTCCGAGGAAGGACGTATCAAGTGAGAACCTGTTCTGGGGTGGTTGTCTCAATAGGTTATGTGTTCTGTCGGGCTCTCTGGTAGACTCCTCCCAAAAATTCACAGGTACAAATTTCAGACACACACACGTTTGAAAATTCAAAACAATGTTCTTTATAATGAAAATTCCCTTAACCCAAGCCCTCTTTTGGTATAGCAAAGAGCCCTCGTCTCCAAACAAACTGGTAATTTATACAAGTCCCTTATCAGTTCTGTGATACTTAGCTTGCAGCTGTGAGGCAATTCATAGTCCTTCTTCTTTCACAAAGTGAAACACACTTTGCTCTGGTTTAGTTTCAAAGTGGGGAAAAATCAGCACACAAAAGGTCAAAGTCAGTAAAGCAGTCATGAAACACAACAATCAGATAATCCTCCACAATGGCCAAACCCAAGGCTGCTCTTTATAGCAGCCTCACTAATGACCCCAGCCCCACCCAACCACAGGTGGCCTCATTTTCTTTGATAATAATCTCTCAGTTGTTGCTGCCTATGCATGCGTGGCTGTATCATTAACTCTTGTTCCGAATCCAAGGAGGAGCGAGATAATTGATCTCCTTCTGAGCTGTCTGCCCCACTCTCCTCCTCTCTGTCACTCATGTCTTCTTGGTCAGAGGAGCCTTCATCAGCAGATTCCACCGGGGGCAAAACAGGCCTGCAGCATGTGGATGTCTCCCCCACATCCACAGTCCTTGGGGCAGGAGCTGGGCCAGAGCTGACCACCACACTAAGTTTTCCCCCTTGCCTGTTTTTCTCTCTCTGCCCCCACCTCCAGCAAACTGCGCAAGTCCATCTCTGACCCGAACTGGCTGAAGATCTTTTCCGGCGAATGGTTTCGTGACGTCCGTTCCAGGCGGCATCAGCGCAATCTCTTTGGGGTGGACATCGTCCGAGCTTCCATCCGCCGGAAGAAGAAGCTGAAAGGTAAGAGGAGCAGGGGCTTGGCTGACCTCTTGCCCCAAGGATTCTTTTTCAAGAGGCAGCTGAACTTTCTGGTTTTTCCTTGTGGACGTTTCGCTTCTCATCCAACCGTGGCATTTATTTATTTATTTATTTATAGAGTGGAGTGGAGTAGAGTAGAGTAGAGTGGAGTGGAGTGGAGTGGAGTAGGAGTGGAGTGGAGTAGGGTAGGGTAGGGTAGAGTGGAGTAGGAGTAGGGTAGGATAGAGTAGAGTGGAGTAGGAGTGGAATAGGGTAGGGTAGAGTAGAGTGGAGTAGGAGTGGAGTAGGTTAGGGTAGAGTAGAGTGGAGTAGGAGTGGAGTAGGGTAGGGTAGGGTGGAGTAGGAGTGGGGTAGGGTAGGGTAGAGTGGAGTGGAGTAGGAGTGGAGTAGGTTAGGGTAGAGTAGAGTGGAGTAGGAGTGGAGTAGGGTAGGGTAGGGTGGAGTGGAGTGGAGTAGAGTAGGGTAGAGTGGAGTAGGAGTTGAGTAGAGTAGGGTAGGGTAGGGTGGAGTGGAGTAGAGTAGAGTAGAGTGGAGTAGGAGTTGACTTGAGTAGGGTAGAGTAGAGTAGAGTAGAATAGAATAGAATTCTTTATTGGCCAAGTGTGATTAGACACACAAAGAATTTGTCTTGGTGCAGATGCTTTCAGTGTACATAAAAGAAAAAGAGACATTTGTCAAGAAACATGTGGTACAACACTTAATGATTGTCATAGGGGTCAAATAAGCAGTGAAGAAACAATATTAATAAAAATCTTAGGATACAAGCAACAAGTTACAGTCATACAGTCCTAAGTGGGAGGAAAAGGGTGATATGAATGATGAGAAAAAAAACTAGTAGAAATAGAAGTGCAGACTTAGTAAAAAGGTTGACAGTGTTGAGGGAATTATTTGTCTAGCAGAGTGAGGACGTTCAGGGAAAAAATGTTCTTGTGTCTAGTTGTCTGGGTGTGCAATGCTGTGTAGTGACATTTTGAGGGTAGGAGTTGAAAGAATTTGTGTCCAGGATGCGAGGGGGTCAGTCAATATTTTCCCCGCCCTCTTTTTGACTCGTGCAGTATACAGGTTCTCAATGGAAGGCAGGTTGGCAGCAATTGTTTTTTCTGCAGTTCTGGTTCTCCTCTGAAGTCTGGGTCGGTCTTGTTGGGTTGCAGAACCAAACCAGACAGTTTGTTTGTTTGTTTATTGATTGATTAATTGATTGGATTTAAATGCTGCCCCCCTCCGAAGACTGGGGGCGGCTTACAACATATAAAAACGACAATAGCTAAATCCAATTAAATTAAAATTAAACAATCTAAATACCCCAGCTGTGTTAAAAATCAGTTATACCCATTCAAACAACAATCATCCAAACATTCGTCGGCCAGGCAGCTGAGATCTAATTGCCCCAAGACTGGCGGCATAGGTGAAAGGCGAGGAGGGTGGAGGCAGTACGAATCTCCAGGGGAAGTTGATACCAGAGGGCTGGGCCCCCCACAGAGAAGGCTCTTCCCCTAGGTCCCGCCAAGCGACATTGTCTAGTTGGTGGGATCTGGAGAAGGCTGACTCTGTGGGATCTGACCAGTCGCTGGGATTCATGCGGCAGAAGGCGGCCCTGTAGGTAATCTGGCCTGATGCCATGTAGGCTTTATTGGTCATTACCAACACTTTGAATTGTGTCCGGAAACCAGTCGGCTGTCAATGCAGTCCGCGGAGTGTTGGGGAAACATGGGTATGCCTAGGGAGGCCCATGACTACTCGCGCGGCTGCACTCTGCACGATTTGTAGTTTCCGAACACTTTTCGAAGGTCGCCTGATGGAGAGAGCATTGCAGTAGTCGAATCTCAAGGTGATAAGGGCATGAAGTTATCAAACTTGTAAGTTACTTTTCGTTCTACCAAAACAGATGAACAGGAATTCAAGCAGCAACAAAGCAGCCTGAAGACCAAAGATGTGATCGGTGAACCTGAGCCAGAGGTTCAGAAGACAATGGTGGTCATGGATTCGCCAGGAGATCAGAAGTCAATGGAGACGATTGATGCACCAGGGCATCAGAAGACAACGGGGGCCATGGATGCGCCAGGGGATCAGAAGACAATGGAGACAGTGGATGTGTTAGGAGATCAGGAGACAATGGAGACAATGGATGTGCTAGGGGACCAGAAGACAACGGGGGCCATGGATGCACCAGAGGTTGAAAATACGAAGGAGACTATGGATCTGTAAGTAGTTTTTATATTCAGGTGGAAGGAGGTTGGGTTTTTTGCTATGAAATTTCAGGCTTCTCCACTCTAATTGACTTCCACACTAGTTTTTAAACTGCTTTTACTAATAATGCTTTTCAGTTGAAATCTGTCCTTCTCTGGGGCAGCAGAAGAGAAGTTGTTTTCATTCCCTGTGTAAAACCCTTTCAGGTATTGGAGGAATAGTATTGACGTTGTCCCTCCAGAGTCCTTTAATATTTTCTAGAAAATAATCTTTCCTTTGAGAGCAGGTCTAAAGTCCTTATCATATTCAGTGGCTGCTGTTTGTAGGATGCCAAATCCCCAAAGGACTTTGGGTGCTTTACACAAAAGATGCTTAAGAAAGAACGTACCGTATTTTACAGAATGCATAGAAACATAGAAGACTGATGGCAGAAAAAGACCTCATGGTCCATCTAGTCTGCCCTTATACTATTTCCTGTATTTTATCTTAGGATAGATATATGTTTATCCCAGGCATGTTTAAACTCAGTTACTGTGGATTTACCAACCACGTCTGCTGGAAGTTTGTTCCAAGCATCTACTACTCTTTCAGTGAAATAATATTTTCTCACGTTGCTTTTGATCTTTCCCCCAACTAACTTCAGATTGTGTCCCCTTGTTCTTGTGTTCACTTTCCTATTAAAAACACTTCCCTTCTGAACCTTATTTAACCCTTTAACATATTTAAATGTTTCGATCATGTCCCCCCTTTTCCTTCTGTCCTCCAGACTATACAGATTGAGTTCATGAAGTCTTTCCTGATACGTTTTATGCTTAAGACCTTCCACCATTCTTGTAGCCCGTCTTTGGACCCATTCAATTTTGTCAATATCTTTTTGTAGGTGAGGTCTCCAGAACTGAACACAGTATATTCCAAATGTGGTCTCACCAGCGCTCTATATAAGGGGATCACAATCTCCCTCTTCCTGCTTGTTATACCTCTAGCTATGCAGCCAAGCATCCTACTTGCTTTTCCTACCGCCCGACCACACTGCTCACCCATTTTGAGACTGTCAGAAATCACTACCCCTAAATCCTTCTCTTCTGAAGTTTTTGCTAACACAGAACTGCCAATGCAATACTCAGATTGAGGATTCCTTTTCCCCAAGTGCATTATTTTACATTTGGAAACATTAAACTGCAGTTTCCATTGCTTTGACCATTTATCTAGTAAAGCTAAATCATTTATTTACCATATTACAGACCCCTCCAGGAACAAGACACATCTTTTTCTCCCCCAAGAAAGAGGGTGAAAATCTGGGGGTGCCTTATATTCCAAACGTCGCCCCGTCCAGCCTCTCAAATGGAGGTTTCAGAGGGTCAAAAAAGGCTCTGAAACGGAGCTTCAGAAAAAAATAGAGTAGAATAGAATAGAATTCTTTATTGGCCAAGTATGATTGGACACACAAGGAATTTGTCTTTGGTGCAGATGCTCTCAAGTATACATAAAAGAAAACATACATTTGTCAAGAATCATGGGATGCAACACTTAATGATTGTCAAATAAGCAATGAAGAAACAATCAATATTAATAAAAATCTTAGGATATAAGTAACAAGTTACAGTCATACAGTCCTAAGTGGGAGGAAAAGGATGATAGGAATGATGAGAAGAACTAGTAGAAATACAAGTTCAGACTTAGTAAAAGGTTTGACAGTATTGAGGGAATTTTTTGTTTAGCAGAGTGATGGCATTCGGGAAAAAACTGTCCTTGTGTCTAGTTGTCTTGGTGTGCAGTGCTCTGTAGTGACGTTTTGAAGGTGGGAGTTGAAATAGTTTGTGTCCAGGATGCGAGGGGTCAGTAAATATTTCAACGCCCTCTTTTTGACTCGTGCAGTCTACAGGTCCTCAATGGAAGGCAGGTTGGCAGCAATTGTTTTTTCTGCAGTTCTGATTCTCCTCTGAAGTCCGTGTCGGTCTTGTTGGGTTGCAGCACCAAACCAGACAGTGATAGAGGTGCAGATGACAGACTCAATGATTCCTCTGTAAAGGCATCTGAAATTGAGGTTTCAGAGGCAGGAAATAAAAGCAAGGTGCAGAGCTCATAACCAAGGAACCTGTTGCTAAAATTCAGCTCTGGAACAGCTGGTTGGGGGTATTCCGGGAGGCCTATGCTCCCGCCAATCAGCTTTTTTTCTTTTTTTTCTTCCCAAAAACTAAGGTGCGTCTTAAACTGTGGTGCGTCTTATAGTCCGAAAAATACAGTATAATAAACAAATGTATACAACTAAAAACTTCTCAGATTCTAGGATAAAGTTACATATGAACCAGACAAAGCCATAAACAAACCAAGATGCAATCAAGGTTTGAGTCAAGGCCAAATGCCCTTACCAGCAGCTTCTGGAAGGCAACCTGGGTGGGACTCAAGCAGACTTCTCTTGTGGATGGAGCCAGAGAGCTTGCTAGGAAGTTATAATTTTAATCGCATGTCCGTTTCCTTACAGATCGCTCACTGAGACTGCCGGGCTTCAGTCATTTCAACTGACAAAGACCCCGGTAAGTGGTTTGTTTGTTTGTTTGTTCGTTCGTTTGTTCGTTTGTTCGTTCGTTCGTTCGTTCGTTCGTTCGTTCGTTCGTTCGTTCGTTCATTCATTCATTCATTCACTTACTTACTCACTCACTCACTCACTCACTCATTCATTCATTCATTCATTCATTTATTTATTTATTGGACTTATATGCCTCCCCTCTCCATGGACTCGGGGCGTCTTACAACATTTCAATAAAAAATACAATATATAACACACTTCTAATCCAATTAACAGAAATAATTAATTTTAAAGTTATCTTAAAAAGCTAAACATTTAAAAATCAAACATTCACATGCATACCACCACATCCTACGCATTCATTAGCCAGAGGCTGGGGTCTAGTGGCCCCAAGCCTGACGGCATAAATGCGTTTTCAGACTCTTACGAAAGGCGAGGAGGGTGGGGGCGGTGCGAATCTCCGGGGGAAGTTGATTCCAGAGGGCCGGGCCCCACCACAGAGAAGGCTCTTCCCCTAGGCCCCGCCAAGCGACATGGTCTAGTTTCCGGTATAAGGTTTTTATTTTTCTCCACCATAAAGTAAAACAATATACAGTGATACCTCGTCTTACGAAACCCTCTTCGTGATACCCCACTTTTCGTGATACGAACACGGTGTTTAAGATTTTTTTGCCTCTTCCAAACTATTTTCAGCTTACAAACCCGAGCCACCACCGCTGGGATGCCCTACATATATATGTGTAGGACAGAGCATTTGCTGGTTGAGATTTGTAGTAATCTCCCCTGTCATCTGAATATCTCTCTGACCCAGGATAAACTCAGACACCTGTTTCCTCATCTTCCGAATCGGACATTTCCTGAGGCTGACAAGGACCACTCACAACACAGATCCCCTGTGCTCATTAACCACAGCAGATCACTTCTCTTTATTTCTCTCTTAGGAGGCGAACATCCCATCCAATGACGTAGTCTGGTGTCCGGAGTCGGCTGTTGAAAACACTCTAGGTAAAAATTCATAAGAAATGTGCAGCTGTGCTGAGCCACAAAAGAAATAAGTGGGAAATGTCTTCAAATGCATCACTGTGTGCTGCTTTCTTTCTGGTGTAAATACCCATGCAGGTGCCCCTGAACTACTAGTGGGAGGGTTGGGGCTGCAGGGACCAGCATTCACATCCCCATAGCCATTGCGGTGGTACCTCGGTACTCATCGTTAATTGGTTCCTAGAGGCACGATGAGTACCCAAAACGATGAAGATCAAACAATTATTTTCCATAAGGAATAATGTAATGAGTCACAAGGCAGCCAACGCTGACAAGTTCTAGCTTCAATTGCAGTGGCGCAGGGGTTAGAATCCAGAACTGCAGGCTAACTCAACAGCTCACGCCAGGAGTTCGATTCCGAACAGCTCAAGGTCAACTCAGCCTTCCATCTTTATGAAGTTGGTAAAATGAGGACTCAGATTGTTGGGGGCAATTTGCTGACTCTGCAGGCAGCTGAGAAAAGGCTGTAAAAGCACTGTGGAGCAATAGCCCTTCATGGCATCGGACCAGAATATCTCTGGGACCGCCTTCTGCCGCACGAATCCCAGCGACCAGTTAGGTCCCACAGAGTTGGCCTTCTCCGGGTCCCATCGACTAAACAATGTCGTTTGGCGGGACCCAGGGGAAGGGCCTTCTCTCTGGTGGCCCCTGCCCTCTGGAACCAGCTCCCCCCAGAGATCAGAATTGCCCCCACCCTCCTCGCCTTTCGTAAGCTCCTTAAAACCCACCTCTGTCATCAGGCATGGGGGAATTGAGATATTCCTTCCCCATAGGCCTATACAATTTATGCATGGTATGTTTGTGTGTATGTTTGTTTTTAATAAGGGTTTTTTGTTATTAAATATTAGATTTGTTATATTCTGTTTTTATTATTGTTATTTGCCGCCCCAGGGAAGAAACCCGAATATATATATTTGTTTTCGTAGATTTTCACGGGTACAGGTATGATGGTCTTGGTATATTCGGGTTTCTTCCCGTGTAGGATTTGGAAATTTCTGGCAACGTTTCGACGAGGTCCCACTCGTCATCTTCAGGCTGGTGTTTCTGTCCTTGTTCTAGGGCGAACACAGCGAGACCTGAGCTGCCTTCCTTCTATAAATACTGGTGGCTGGGTGTGGTTTTCAGAACACACATTGCAAAACAATCAAGTAGTCTGCAAGCTCCAACTACTGAGGATATCACGCCTAATCAACTACCATTAACTAATCAGCAACGACCCCAGGTGTTACCCCACTGACTCACCAGGAAGTTTCTACACAGCAGGCAATTGCTGAGCCATCAAACCACACCCAGCCACCAGTATTTATAGAAGGAAGGCAGCTCAGGTCTCGCTGTGTTTGCCCTAGAACAAGGACAGAAGCACCAGCCTGAAGATGATGAGTGGGACCTCGTCGAAACGTCGCCAGAAATTTCTAAATCCTACACGGGAAGAAACCCGAATATACCAAGACCGTCATACCTGTACCCATGAAAATCTACGAAAACAAGGTTGAATGTGTATATATATGATGGTCTTGGTATATATATATTAAATTCTAAGTGTGATTGCCATTGCTGTTGCGTGTTGAGTACGAAACAATGAGTACCAGGGCAAACTTTTGCATTAAAATGCTTTGACACAGAATTGTTGAGTTTCCAAGTCTCATTTTGTCCTTATCCATTAACCTCGCTGGCCCTTGCAGAGCGAAGCAGCTCATTTAGCAGCCTGAATTCGGAGACAGAGGAACAAGAGCAACCTGGAGTGGAGCCAGTCAAGGACGCAGTACAGGTACAAAGGCAGATATGGCCTCTTACTATTTATTTTGAAGTAGTGTAGGGTTTCCTGTCTAAGCACGGGGTTGGACTAGAAGACCTCCAAAGTCCCTTCCAACTCTGTGGTTGTTGTTATTGTTGTTGTTGTTGTTGTTGTTGTTGTTGTTGTTGTTATTATTATTATTATTATTATTATTATTATTATTATTATTATAGAAACATAGAAGACTGACGGCAGAAAAAGACCTCATGGTCCATCTAGTCTGCCCTTCTACTATTTCCTGTATTTTATCTTAGGATGGATATATGTTTATCCCAGGCATGTTTAAATTCAGTTACTGTGGATTTACCAACCACGTCTGCTGGAAGTTTGTTCCAAGGATCTATCAGTAAAATAATATTTTCTCATGTTGCCTTTGATCTTTCCCCCAACTAACCTCAGATTGTGTCCCCTTGTTCTTGTGTTCACTTTCCTATTAAAAACACTTCCCTCCTGAACCTTATTTAACCCTTTAACATATTTAAATGTTTCGATCATGTCCCCCCTTTTCCTTCTGTCCTCCAGACTATACAGATTGAGTTCATGAAGTCTTTCCTGATACATTTTATGCTTAAGACCTTCCACCATTCTTGTAGCCCGTCTTTGGACCCGTTCAATTATTATTTAATTTTACAGTAATGGATTTTAAAATTAGGAGATTACTATATTGCAGGCATCTTACGAGAACCATTCTTCCTTTTCCCCCCCTTCTCCCAATTATTTCAAAACCTTAGACTAACAGTGGATTGGAAAATGGACGAGGGTCGGCTTTGGTTTCATCCCCTTCAAAGGCAAATCCCGTGAGCCCCACAAATAGAGGGCTAAATGCCAGCTCTTCCGTCTCCAGTTTGAGTTCATCCACGGTATGTGATTTCGTGGCTGCAATAAGGATGTAAGGTTTTCTAAGGGACCTAAAAGTTGTATAGGGTGAGTTGTATAGTGATGGGCTCCTACAGGTATGATCAGGTACGCAGAACCGGTAGAAAATTTTTGAATTATTTTCTTTTTTTCCTTTCTGTTTTCTGGGCATGTTTTTCCTATCACAGTAAATGAGGTTGATCATCAAGCCACTCCCACCTGGTCACATGGCTGGCAAGCCACACCCACAAAATAAGTCACGCCTACAGTGTGGTAGCAAAAACATTTGCAGCTCTTCACTGGTGAGGATGCAAAACATGTTGCTGGAATTCATAATGATAATAATATTTAGAATACCTGAAGACAACAGAATTTATTTATTTTATATATTTATTGTATTTATATACCGCTCATTCCAAACAGACTCTGAGCGGCTAAATACAACAATAAAAACAATTAAATTCTAATAATAAAAGTCAGTAATAACAGTAAAAACATAAAAAACCTGCATACTTGCAATTGTCCTCTTATTGTTTGTTTTGAGCTAGATAGAAACATAGAAACATACAAGATTGACGGCAGAAAAAGACCTCACGGTTCATCTAGTCTGCCCTTATACTATTTCTTGTATTTTATCTTAGGATGGATATATGTTTATCCCAGGCATGTTTAAATTCAGTGACTGTGGATTGACCAACCACGTCTGCTGGAAGTTTGTTACAAGCATCTACTACTCTTTCAGTAAAATAATATTTTCTCACGTTGCTTCTGATCTTTCTGCCAACTAACGTCAGATTGTGCCCCCTTGTTCTTGTGTTCCCTTTCCTATTGAAAACACTTCCCTCCTGAACCTTATTTAACCCTTTAACGTATTTAAATGTTTCGATCATGTTCCCCCCTTTTCCTTCTGTCCTCCAGATGGAATTCATGAAGTCTTTCCTGATAAGTTTTATGCTTAAGACCTTCCACCATTTTTGTAGCCCGTCTTTCGACCCGTTCAATTTGATCAATTTCTTTTTGTAGGTGAGGTCTCCAGAACTGGACACAGTATTATTCCAAATGTGGTCTCACCAGCGCTCTATACAACGGGATCACAGTCTCCCTCTTCCTGCTTGTTATACCTCTAGCTATGCAGCCAAGCATTCTACTTGCTTTCCCTACCGCCAGACTGCACTGTTCACCCATTTTGAGACTGTCAGAAATCACTACCCCAACTCCTTCTCTTCTGAAGTTTTTGCTAGATGTAGTGCAGCTATTGAACAGTGTTCAGTTTTGTATTGTTTATTTTATTTTATTTTATTTATTTATTTGTCATACAATTATAGGATGATAATTTGTACATATAAAACATTAGATAAGTAATGATAAAAAGTAGACAATAGGACAGGGTCGGTAGGCACAGTGGTGCGCTTATGCACGCCCCTTACAGACCTCTTAGAAAGGAGGAGAGATCAATTGTAGATAGTCTGAGGTTAAAGGTTTTGGGGTTAGGAGTAGAAACCACAGAGTCAGGTAGTGCATTCCAGGCGTTGATTACTCTGTTGCTGAAGTCGTATTTTTTGCCGTCAAGTTTGGAGCGGTTGACATTTAGTTTAAATCGATTTTGTGCTCGTGTGTTGCTGCGGTTGAAGGTGAAGTAGTCATTAACAAGTAGGACATTTTGGTACATGATTTTATGAACTATAATTAAGTCAGAATGGAGACGATGGAGTTGTGTAAGTTGTCTATACTAAGAATTTCAAGTCTTGTGGAGTAAGGTATTTTGTGGTGAGAAGAGGAGTGAAGGACTCTTCTTGTGAAATATTTCTGGACTCTCTCAATTGTGTTGATGTCAGATATGCAATGTGGGTTCCATACAGGTGAGCTGTATTCTAGGATTGGTCTGACAAATGTTTTGTAAGCTCTTGTTAGCAGTTCAAAATTACCAGAGAAGAAGCTGCAAAGGGTTAGGTTAGCAACTCTTAAAGCCTTTTTGGCAATGTTGTTGCAGTGGGCTCTAGGACTTAGGTCATTGGATATGAGTACTCCAAGGTCTTTGACAAATTGACTCTTATTGTGAAATATTTCTGGACTCTCTCAATTGTGTTCATGTCAGATATGCAATGTGGGTTCCATGCAGCTCAGCTGTATTCTAGGATTGGTCTTTCCAATTTCCTTCAAAGATTCCACACTCGCGAGACCAAAACGTTGTCCTTGACCGACCTTGGCAATCTGCCTCTTCCTTTCTTCATCCTTGACTCTTCTCCTCTCCCTGCAGATGAGTGGCAGCATGGCGAGCATGTTCAGCGACAATGACATTGGCAGCATCGATGTCCGTGGCTGCGTCCAGTTCTCTTTGCGCTACGACTCCTCCAAGAAGGAATTTCACGTCCAGATCATACAGTGCCGGGATCTGGCCGAAGCTAAAAAACAGCGGTCAGACCCGTACGTTTTGGGGAAGGGGCTGGTTCTTAGCTGCTGACCAACAGTTGCCACGTCCTTGAATGGCTGGAGGGCATCTTCGGTGGGGGTTGTTGGGGGAGAGTTTTGCGCATGCCGGAAGGTAATCCCGCAGAAAGGTGTGTCTTATACTCCAAAAATACGGTATGCTTGAGTGAACAGCCATGTCTTAAGAGCTTTTTAAAAAACCATGTTGTTTGGCGGGTCCCAGGGAAAGAGCCTTCTCTGTGGCGGCCCGGCCCTCTGGAACCAACGCCCCCCGGAGATTAGAAGGGTCCCCACCTTCCCTGTCTTTCGTAAACTACTCAAGACTCACT
The DNA here is from genome assembly GCF_031021105.1 of Erythrolamprus reginae. NCBI lineage: Eukaryota > Metazoa > Chordata > Lepidosauria > Squamata > Dipsadidae > Erythrolamprus > Erythrolamprus reginae. The sequence continues at coordinate 34,042,101 of NC_091960.1, forward strand.
TAGGCTGCCAGGCATGGGGGAGTTAAGATATTCCTTCCCCCTAGGCCATTACAAGTTATGCATGGTATGTTTGTGTGTATGTCTGGTTTATAATAAGAGTTTTTAGTTGTTTTATTATTGGATTGTTACATGTTGTTTTTTATCATTGTTGTTAGCCGCCCCAAGTCTACGGAGAGGGGTGGCATACAAATCAATCAGTAAGTAAGTAAGTAAGTAAGTAAGTAAGTAAGTAAGTAAGTAAGTAAGTAAGTAAGTAAGTAAATAGTGATGGGCGAACCCAACGGTGTTCGGGTTCGGCAAGTTCGGACGAACTTCATGCAAAGTTTGGCCGAACCCGAACCTGAACTCCGAACGTTCCGTGGCGTCAAAGCTCTGCCCCCGGAATCACATCGTTATTTATTTTTATGGATTTTTTTAAATTTATTTTTATTTTTACGAAAAAGGGCGCCGCTTCGGCGTCCTTTTTCGTAAAAATAAAAATGATTAAAAATAAAAAATCCGTAAAAATAAAAAACGATGGGATTCCAGGGGCGGAGCTTTGACGTCACGTATACCAGCAGGTTGCTAAGCACGCCAAGGTGATCACTTCCTGGATTCCATCCTCCCTCCATTATTCTAGTGCCACCCCTGGAATCCAGGAAGTGATCACCTTGGCGTGTTTAGCAACCTGCCGGTATGCGTGACGTCAAAACTCCGCCCCTGGAATCCCTTTGTGGGATTCCCCAGCTCCTTTTGTGCCTCCCTCCCAGCCTCCCGACCGGCCAACAGCTCCCTGGTGTTCACCTTCCTCCGCCGCCACCGGCACCCAGCTCCTCCTCCTCTTCTCAGCAGATGACAGTTGGGCGGTGGCGCTTCGCGAACCGGAGCACGGCATGCCGAACACAGCAAAATTTGGTACGGACCTGAATTATGCAGATTCGGTTCGCCCAACACTAGCCATAAGGACATTGCTGGTAGTCCTCAACTTTCAACAGTTCATTTACTGACCGTTTAAAGTTACAACGGCACTGAAAAAAGTGACTTGTGGCCATTTTTCACACATTATTATTATGATTATTTATTAGATTTGTATGCCGCCCCTCTCCATAGACTCGGAGCGGCTTATGACCTTTGTACTAGCTCATGTGATCAAAATTCAGCCTCTTAGCCACTAGTTCATCCTTACGACCATTACTGAGTCCCAAGATTATGGGATCACCTTTTGCCTGCCTTTTAACAAGCAGAATGAGTGGCGGAACCAGATTCACTTTACATCCATGGTACTAACTTATCAATTGCAGTAATTCACTAAACAACTATGGCTACATAGAATGGGGCAAAACTCATTTAACAAATCTCCTTTAACAACAGAAATTTGGGGCTCAATTGTTGTTTGCACGTCCAGGATTACTGTAATGTAATGCAGTGTTTCCCAACCTTGGCAACTTGAAGATATTTGGACTTCAACTCCCAGAATACCCCAGCCAGTGAATGCTGGCTGGGGCATTCTGGGAGTTGAAGTCCAGATATCTTCAAGTTGCCAAGGTTGGGAAACACTGATGTAATGGATTAAAATCTGGATATCCAGATTGAATTTTGCACTGGTGTAAAAACTGCGGGAATGATTTGCATCAGTTGGCATCGTTTGCACAACCGGTAATATAAATTTTACATAACAATGCACCGTAGGCAAATGAGGTCAACCTGAACCAAACCCTGTAAACGGATTGCTGGTTTGCAAATTGACATCAAACGTGATTGGCCGAAGGACATTATGCAACCCTGTTTGTACATCCTTGGTGATACGAAGAGTGTATTTTAGAGAAATGCCTCGGATGATGAAAACCTCGTCCCAGGGCACCAGGTGCCAAATCAGGGCAAGCCTGTCATGGTGACTTACGGTGTAATGCCTTTCTCGCCCACCCAGATATGTCAAAACGTACCTGCTTCCTGACAGATCCAATCACAGCAAGAGGAAAACTGCTGTCAAGAAGAGAAGTTTAGATCCTATCTTTAATGAGACTCTTAAGGTGAGGGAGAAGCAGCAGCTTCTGATGTGAGCTCCTGCTAATCAAAAGCAAAGTGGTGGGCAAAGTCACCTTTCCAAGGACGGAGCCTTCCAACCTTCTCACAACATTTCCTTCTTTCTTTGCAGAAAATATCTGCAAGCTCAGAGAGTACCAAGGATCTCCTAGCCTTCCTCTTCTTTCTCCTCCTCCTCCTCCTCCTCATTCCCTTTCTTCTTCTTCTTCTTCCTCTTCCTCTTCTCCTCCTCCTCCTTCTTCTCCCCACTCCCTTTCTTCTTCTTCTTCCGCCTTTTCCTCTTCCTCTTCTTCTTCCTCTTCCTCTCCTCCTTCTTCTCCTTCTCCTCCCCTCCTCCTCCTTCTTCTCTCCATTCCTCCTCCTCCTCCTCTTCTTCTTCTTCTCCTCCCCTCCTCCTCCTCCTTCTCCCCATTCCTCTTCTTCTTCTTCTTCTTCCCCTTCTTCTTCTTCTTCTTCTTCTTCTTCTTCCTCCTCTTCTTCTTCTCCTATTTCTTCTCCTTCTCCTCGCCCTCCTCCTCCTTCTTCTCCCCATTCCCTTTCTTCTTCTTCTTCTTCTTCTTCTTCTTCTTCTTCTTCTTCTTCTTCTTCTTCTTCTTCTTCCTCTTCCTCTTCCTCTTCTTCCTCTTCCTCCTCCAACATCATCTCAGCTGCCCCGAGTCTCCAAATTTGGGGGTTGCTACTTTACATGACTGTTAGGTAGATAATTGGCGTGTCCCCTAAAGTTGTCCGTCTTTTCTCCTTCCCATTTCTCCTCGTTTTTTTCACCCGTCTTGATCTATAGTATAAGATTGAAAAGGCTGAACTCCACGGGAGGATCCTGAACGTGTCTGTCTGGCATCACGATTCATTGGGCCGAAACATTTTCCTTGGAGAAGTGGAGATGGCCTTGAATGCCTGGGACTGGAGCAACACCAGTCCAAAATGGTTCAACCTGCAACCCAAGGTAAGTGACCTGGTTTGAACCAGCTGATGGGGAAAAAATGATTATTGTATTTTTCGGAGTATAAGACCCACCTTAGTTTTAGGGGAGGGAGAAAGGGGAAAAAAAATCTGTCTACCAAATGTTCTGCCGGCGTGTTTCAACCGCCCGTAATTACAGGGTAATTAGTCCAGGAAGACACACACCACACGATAAAAGGAAAACCCAAAAGTTTTTATCAACAGAAAAACAGAAACAGCTCCCTTTTTAAATGTCAAAGGGATTTTCTGGAACACACAAGGCACAGGTGAATTGCAATCCAATTGCTCACCCAATAACTGGGAAATTGAGTCCAATTCTAAAGTCCAGAGTGTCCACACACACAATCCTGAACAGCAAAAAACCACGATCTTGATGAAACAAAATCAGATAAACTGCCATGAGGCTAAAACATCAAGCTGCACTTTTATCTGTAGCACTAATTACAGCAGCCCCAACCAACCACAGGTGGCCTCATTTTCTTTTGTAATAATCCTTCAGTTGTTGTCTCCTTTGCATCGCTCTACGCATGCGTGGATGTGTCATTAATTCTTGTTCAGAATCCAGGGATGATACAGATGATTGATCTCCTCCTGGGCTGTCTGCCAAACTCCCCTCTTCCCTGTCACTCATGCTTCCTTGGTCAGAGGAGGCTTTGTCGGCAGATTCCATCGGGAGCAAAACAGGCCTGCGGCATGTGGATGTTTCCCCCACATCCACCTGCACATTCCTTGGGGCAGGAGCTGGGCCAGAGCTAACCACAACACCAGGTATTCATGTGGTTAGCATCCCTTAGTCTGATCAGCTTCAGCACATTATTTTATCTCCTGGTTAGGGCTTAAAAAACATTATTTGGAGAGAGTAACAATGAAAAAGCCTGTAAGCCAGTAAGAGCTGGGAAGATCTTTAGCACCTTGTTAGGGCTGGAAAAAAACGTATTCGGAGCAATTAGAGCAATGAAAAAAACCCTGCAAAGACTTAGGGCTTGGAAAACATTCTTTGGAAATGAAAAAGCCTGCACCTCATTAGGGCTGGGGGGGAAAAGCTTCGAGAAAGGTACACTCATATAAGATGCAAATTTTCAGCCTCTTTTTGGGAGGAAAAACAAACATATAAACATAGAAGTCTGACGGTAGAAAAAGACCTCATGGTCCACTTAGTCTGCCCTTATGCTACTTCCTGTATTTTATCTTAGGATGGATCTATGTTTATCCCAGGCATGCTTAAATTCAGTTCCTGTGGATTTACCAACCACGTCTGCTGGAAGTTTGTTCCAAGCATCTACTACTCTTTCAATAAAATAATATTTTCTCACATTGCTTCTCATCTTTCCCCCAACTCGCCTCGGATTGTGGCCCCCTTGTTGTTGTGTTCACGTTCCTATTAAAAACACTTCCCTCCTGAACCTTATTTTTTTTAACTCTTTCACATATTTAAATGTTTCAATCATGGTGCATCTTATAATCCGGAAAATACGGTAGTTTCCTGGAGCCTCTGTAGCATCTCTTCTTGCGTAGCAACAGAAGGGGAAGTTTCGTATGTGGGTGATTGGAGATTAGATATCTAATTCTCCATGAAAGTGGGTATCAGGATTTCTTCCTCATGGAAAAGTAGATGCTACAGCTTTCTCCTCGGTGGTTTAGTTCTGCTCTGCTAAGCTAACTGATTCTGTCTGGAGGGCAGTGGCATTCTTTTGAGTTTCTATGAGCGGTTTGAAAGTCATTTAGGTCAGGTACAAGCCTGCCATCTTGATGACAAGGAAACGCTATAGGTTGCAAACTTTACCCAAAACATTTATTATTATTATTATTATTATTATTATTATTATTATTATTATTATTATTATTATCATCATCATCATCATCATCATCATCATCATCATCATAATTATATTATTATTATTATTATTATTATCATCATTATATTATTATTATTATTATTATTATTATTATTATTATTATTATTATTATGTCAGTACAACACAGCAAATGAGATCACTATGCTGGATTTCGTATTTCATCACCAGTCGGGCGCTTCCCAAGCACCTAGGGCTGCGTGATGTAGCGGCGAATTGTGTTTGCCGATCCCAGTAAAGCGGCCTTTTGCGATTGACAGATGGAGATTCTGTCAATTCCGATGGTTTTCAAATGTCCGCTGAGATCCTTTGGTACTGCGGTCAGCGTGCCAAGGACCACTGGGACCAATTTCACTGGCTTATGCCAGAGTCGTTGCAGCTCGATGATCCATATGCCACCCTTCTCCTTAGACTCAGGGCGGCTTACAACATGTTAGCAATACCACTTTTAAAAAACAGAGCCAGCCTATGGCCCCCACAATCCAGGTCCTCATTTGACCCACCTCGGAAGGATGGAAGGCTGAGTCAACCTTGAGCTGGTGATGAGATTTGAACCGCTGACCTACAGACCTACAGTCAGCTTCAGCGGCCTGCAGTACAGCACTCTACCTGCTGCGCCACTCTGGCTCTATTAGTTGCTAGATAGGTTATTTTACAAATGCATTTTAACTCTGTCCTAAATTTTGTTTGTTTATTATCTGTACTGGTTATTGCCCAAAATAAATTAAATTAAATTAAATTAAATTAAATTAAATTATTGATTGGTTGGTTGGTTGGTTGGTTGGTTGGTTGGTTGGTTGGTTGGTTGGTTGGTTGGTTGGTTGGTTGGTTGGTTGGTTGGTTGGTTGAGTGAGTGAGTGAGTGAGTGAGTGAGTGAGTGAGTGAGTGAGTGAGTGATTGAATGAATGATACAGAAAGAAAGAGCCTTGGGACTCATAACCACATTTCTGCTGTTGGCTACATTTCTCCTTTCTGCTTTTTCAGATTCCTGTTTCACCAGATATGGTCTCCAACCATGGTAAACTCAACCTGGCCCTGAAATTTATTCCAGCTGGATCAGAAGGTGAGATTTATGGATCCCTGGGTTTTTTCAAGGCATCCTCCTTGACCAGCTATGGTTTCAGCCTGGAAGGGGAGTGTCCATTCCTTCTGCATTATCCACCACTATCCCAAGGGAAACATATCCATAACTGACCTCAAAATAGAGTCAGGAGAATGAATGAACTAGTATTTCATAGAGTCAGGAAGGGACCTTGGCAGTCTACTAGTCCAGTGTTTCTCAACCATGGCAATTTGAAGATATTTGGACTTCAACTCCCAGAATCCCCCAGCCAGCATTCGCTGGACTAGTCCAACCTTCTAGCCAGGAACCTGGGTAGATGGGCTGTCTAAAACATGAAATATCAATAAATAAAGGCAGGAGACGTTATTATAGAATAGAATATAATAGAATATAATTTTTATTGGCCAAGTGTGATTGGACACACAAGGAATTTGTCTTGGTGCAGATGCTCTCAGCGTACATAAAATAAAATATACATTTGCCAAGAATCATGTGGTACGACACTTAATGATTGTCATAGGGGTCAAATAAGCAATGAGGAAACAATATTAATAAACATCTTAGGATAGAATAGAATAGAATAGAATTTTTATTGGCCAAGTGTGATTGGACACACAAGGAATTTGTCTTGGTGCATATGCTCTCAACGTACATAAAATAAAATATACATTTGTCAAGAATCATGTGGTACAACACTTAATGATTGTCATAGGGGTCAAATAAGCAATGAAGAAGCAATATTAATAAAAATCTTAGGATATAAGCAACAAGTGACAGTCATACAGTCAACATGGGAGGAAATGGGTGAAAGGAATGATGAGGAAAACTAGTAGAATAGAAGTGCAGATTTAGTAGAAAGTCTGACAGTGTTGAGGGAATTATTTGTTTAGCAGAGTGATGGCGTTCGGAAAAAAACCTGTTCTTGTGTCTAGTTGTCTTGGTGTGCAGTGCTCTGTAGCGACGTTTTGAGGGTAGGAGTTGAAACAATTTATTATTATTATTATTTATTAGATTTGTATGCCGCCCCTCTCCGAAAACTCGGAGCTGCTCACAACAACAAAACACTACAAATCCAATAGTTAAAAACAATTTAAAACCCCTTAATATATAAAAAAACAGCTAATGCAGTTTGCGGAGAGATGACGAGATATGGGCATGTCTTGGAAGGCCAAATACCGCTCGCGAAACTGCATTTTAGACGATCTAAAGTTTCCGAACACTCCTCAAAGGTAGCCCCATAAGGTCTTTAAACTTTTTCGGAAGTCCAGGAGGGTGGGGCAGTGCGAATCTCCAGGGGAGCTGATTCCAGAGGGCCGGGCCCCCCACAGAGAAGGCTCTTCCCCTGGGCCCCGCCAAGCGACATTGTCTAGTTGACGGGACCCTGAGGAGGCCGACTCTGTGGGACCTGACCGGTCACTGGGATTCATGCGGCAGAAGGTGGTCTCGGCAGTAATGCAATATTATTATTATTATTATTATTATTATTATTATTATTATTATTATTTATTAGATTTGTATGCCGCCCCTCGCTATACTTTCATGCGGGAAAACCCCCAGCCCCTCGCACATATGTGTGACCCCCCACCCACCAGGCATGTGCACCCCCCCCAGTGCCCTATTTTGGAACTATCAGGCCTCCCTGAAACCTCCTAGGACCAAAAATGGGCCTCCCCCTCCCCCATAGACATGCACACATCTCCCTCATGCGCCCTGCCCTTCACACATGCACAGCTGATACCCAGAAATGAGCTGGCCGATGGGAGGCATGCAGGAATGCGTGGTGGAACTGAGTTGGGTGACGGCTCGTGCGCCCGCAGAGATACCCATGCACGAGGTTCGCCATCACGGATCTAAATGACACCGATCTGTGATGATTTTGGCTAAGGAGAGGTATCTATGGGACTGTCTCTTTCCACACACCTCCCAGAGACCAATAAGAGCTCACAGAGTTGGCCTCCTCTGGGTCCCGTCGACTAAGCAAGGTTGGCGGGACCATGGGGGAGGGCCTTCTCGGTGGCTGCCCTGGCTCTATGGAACCAACTTCCCCCCGATGTCCATACTGCTCCCACCCTGCTGGCCTTCCGCAAGGCCACGAAGACCTGGCTTTGCCGGCAGGCCATAAATTTACATCTTTGATGGCGAACTCTATGACTGGTATGCATGTGTGTGACTGTGACTGCCTTTTTAATAACTTTCTTATGGAGTTTTAGTTTTAGATAATGTTCTACATTTTATCGCTTTGTATCTATTTATATTGTATTTTTATTATTGTTGTAAGCCGCCCTGAGTTCTTCGGGATTGGCAGCATAGAAGTGGGATTAATAATTATGACTGTAACTTGTTGCGTATATCCTAAGATTTTTATTAATATTGCTTCTTCATTGCTTATTTGACCCCTATGACAATCATTAAGTGTTGTATCACATGATTCTTGACAAATGTATATTTTATTTTATGTACGTTGAGAGCATATGCACCAAGACAAATTCCTTGTGTGTCCAATCACACTTGGCCAATAAAAATTCTATTCTATTCTATTCTATTCTAAATAAACTAGAGTGTTGTGGTTAGCTCTGGCCCAGCTCCTGCCACAAGGAATGTGCAGGTGGATGTGGGGGAGACATCCACATGCCACAGGCCTGTTTTGCTCCCGATGGAATCTGCCAATGAAGCCTCCTCTGACCAAGGAAGCGTGAGTGATAGGGAAGAGGGGAGTTTGGCAGACAGCCCAGGAGGAGATCAATCATCTGTATCATCCCTGGATTCTGAACAAGAATTAATGACACATCCACGCATGTGTAGAGTGATGCATAGGAGACAACAACTGAAGGATTATTACAAGAGAAAATGAAGCCACCTGTGGTTGGGTGGGGCTGCTGTAATTAGGGCTGCTGCTATAAATAGCAGTGTGTGGGTTTGGCTGTTGTGAAAGAGTATCTGATCGTAGTTCTTCAGGAATCGTGTGTTGCTGTTTTCTGGACTTTGTTTGTTGATTTTTCATGACTTTGAAACCAAAGCAGAGCAACGTGTGTGTGTGTGTGTGTGTCTCACTTCGTTGGAAGAAGAAGGGGTATGAAGTTTCTTCACAGCTACTAGCTAAGTACTTAATGACTGCTTAAGGGAAATTGTACAGACTACCTGATTGTTTTGGGATGAGTGCTCTTTGCAATACAAAAAGAGTGCTTAGTTTCTTTTGACTTTTGGGATAAAGAACATTTTTTTGAATTTTCAAACGTGTGTGTGTCTGAAATTTGTATCCTTGAATTTTCGGGAGGCTCCTATCAGAGAGCCCAGCAGAACACTAGAGGTTGGTATTATGTTGAAGGTGGAGGGTGTGTTTTCCAGAGTCCCCTTTCTAAACACTATTATATTTCAGAGCCGGGATTCCCTCCCACCGGAGAGCTTCACATGTGGGTCAAGAATGCAGAGAACCTTGTACCTCGATGGGGGAGCACAGCGGACACCTTCGTTCAATGGTAACTATCAGTGGTTGTAAGTCTCTTGTAATGGAGAAAGATTTGGATCGGCTAAGAAACTGAAGGTCAGGCTGGTTTAAGTATTACATAGCTTGATGGGTAGATAGATGTTCTTCGCCTTTCTCAGTAGGACAATCAGATCAGACTTGGACTGTATGCAGGAGAGATGCTAGGCCAGTGATTGATTGATTGATTGATTGATTTTGTCCAATGCACAATGAGAGTTTTAGTGGGTATGTATCTATATACACATAGTAAAATACATGATGAAGGTTATAGAGGAGATACTCATAGTAAAATATATCTATGAAAGAATAGAAAAGAAGATATAGGAATAGAACATATCAATGAAAGAATAGAAGAAGAGACATAGGAAAAGAAGAAAGGAATAGGAGATATAGGAGAGCAATAGGTTGTTGTGAGCCGCCCCGAGTCTTCGGAGAGGGGTGGCATACAAATCGAATAAATTATTATTATTATTATAATAGGACAGGGGACGGAAGGCACTCTAGTGCACTTGTACTCGCCCCTTACTGACCTCTTAGGAATCTGGAGAGGTCAACCGTAGATAATCTAAGGGTAAAGTGTTGGGGGTTTGGGGATGACACTATGGAGTCCGGTAATGAGTTCCACGCTTCAGCCGGACGTGAACTACTCACAACAGGACCTTTACCTTAAAAGGGAAGTAGATGTTGTTTAGCTCTATGTGTCTGTTGATAGCTGATTTGTCTTGATTGTCAGTCTCCCAGGAATTCTCTAACATTTTTGTACTTGGCTTGGTCTAGGATGCCCTGCTTCCCAGTTGAAATTAATAGTAGTAGTAGTAGTAGTAGTAGTAGTAATAATAATAATAATAATAATAATAATAATAATAATAAATGAGCCGGGGTGGCGCAGCAGGTAGAATGCTGTACTGTAGGCCACGGAAGCTGACTGTAGATCTGAAGGTCAGCGGTTCAAATCTCATCACCGGCTCAAGGTTGACTCAGCCTTCCATCCTTCCGAGGTGGGTAAAATGAGGACCCGGATTGTGGGGGCCATAGGCTGGCTCTGTTAAAAAAGTGCTATTGCTAACATGTTGTAAGCCGCCCTGAGTCTAAGGAGAAGGGCGGCATAAAAATTGAATGAATGAATGAATGAATGAATAAATAATAACAACAACAACAACAATTTATTAGATTTGTATGCCACCCTTCTCCGAGGACTCTGAGCAGGAAATTATGATTAAACCTCTCTCTGTGTTGTGCAATTAAGAAATCCCCATTGTTATATCCTATTAATCCGTTGGTGTCTATTGGATGGGTTCGTTCATGACACCGAATGCTAGGGGTGTTTGCGCAATGGTGCACTTGGATAATTTCTGGACTCAACGAACCTGATGGAATTCAAACTCCCTTGTCAATGGATGGGCCCTTCTCTTTAGATGTAACAAGACAACTGTGTGATTTGTTCGGTCAACCTTTCAAAGAATGGTAGTGGAATCTGATGTGACCAGAATGAACATTACATTTTACATTGACTATGTGTTTTTTAATCCCAATGCTGGATGGTCCCGCGATCATCTAAGAAGAGTATATATATATATATATCATAAATAGAAGATGGTGAACAAACTTTTAAGGAAGAAAAATCCTGGGGAGAAATTTCTCTTTGTAACAGTCTTGAATCCAGCTCATATACATCCTACTAACACAGAACATCTTTTTGTTAAATAATTGTGTATTGTTGTTGTTTGCTTATTAGATTTGTATGCCGCTGCTTCCCATAGACTCAGAGCGGCTCACAACCAAATAATAACAGTATAACAAATCTAATATTAAAAACATCTAAAAAACCCAACATTAAAACCATACAACACAATCATACCATGTGTAAACTATATAAGCCTGGGGGTATCTTAGTTCTCCCATGCCTGGCGACAAAGGTGGGTCTTTAGTAACTTACGAGAGGCAAGGAGGGTGGGGGCAGTTCTAATCTCTGGGCGAGTTGATTCCAGAGGGCTGGGGCCGCCACAGAGAAGGCTCTTGTCCTGGGGCCCGCCAGCCGACATTATTTAGTCAACGGGACCCGGAGAAGGTCAACTCTGTGGGACCTTATCGGTCTCTGGGATTCGTGCGGCAGAAGACGGTTCCGGAGGTGTTATTAATTCGGATCAGTTAGTTTGAGCCCTAATTTCTCCGTGTTCACCCTCTTTGAAAAATGTCTACTGTATTGTATTCAGTGAACTAAATGTCTATAGAGAGTTCAGCATACACTGTATTAGTTTGATAACAGCAAAACAACAGGGTATCCAGCAAACCTGGAAAATGGAAATCAGGGAATTATCAGGGAAATCGATGTTTTGGGAAATATCAGGGAATTTGTGAAAAAAATGGAATAAATCAAGGGAAAAAACCCCAAACTATTAAAATGTTTAAAAGTCAAGGAAAAAAATCACGTTATAACAAAAACGGATCACACTGCCTGACAGAGTCAAGCAAAAACGAACATAAAAAGATATTGACAAAATTGAACGGGTCCAAAGACGGGCTACAAAAACAGTGGAAGGTCTTAAGCATAAAACGTATCAGGAAAGACTCCATGAACTCAATCTGTATAGTCTGGAGGACAGAAGGGAAAGGAGGGACATGATCGAAACATTTAAATAGGTTAAAGGGTTAAATAAGGTTCAGGAGGGAAGTGTTTTTAATAGGAAAGTGGACACAAGAACAAGGGGACACAATCTGAGGTTAGTTGGGGGAAAGATCAGAAGTAACGTGAGAAAATATTATTTCACTGAAAGTGTAGTAGATGCTTGGAACAAACTTCCAGCAGACGTGGTTGGTAAATCCATAGTCACTGAATTTAAACATGCCTGGGATAAACATATATCCATCCTAAGATAAAATACAGGAAATAGTATAAGGGCAGACTAGATGGACCATGAGGTCTTTTTCTGCCATCAATCTTCTGTGTTTCTATAACTGTGGCAACCACTTGCTTCCTCAGCTACCGATATTTCTTTTTATTTTTTATTTATTTATTTATTTATTCTTTGTCCAATATACAATACATATGGAAGAGAATAGACATTAAGTAATATATATAAAGATAGAAAGTAAAAAAGAAGAGAAGTAGATGGGAGGGAGAGAATATATATGATATAAGAGATAGGGAGAGAATATATATGATATATGAGATAAGGAAAGACAATTGGACAGGGGACGATAGGCACATCAGTGCACTTATATACGCCCCTTACTGGCCTCTTAGGAACCTGGAGAGTCTTAGCCGTTTGGTATGTCAGGGAATTTCAAAATACATTCCCCCTGGATACCCTGAACCAGGGACTTGGAAGTTTGGCTATTATTTTGTTTAAAAGCACAGCACAGATTGTTGTGGTTCCGTCTGAGGCCCCTCAGGGAACGGCTGATCTTCTGTCGGTTTCCAGCTCAGAGGGAGAGGATGAGGAACAGGAGGTGCAGGCAGACGAGGAGGAGGAATCCCAGGCTGAAGAAGAGGGAGGACAGCCAGAGTTCCCCCAGAGGGAGCTCTCCCCAGCAAGCAGCCTGGATTCCTTAGAGGAAAATGCACAAGCCATAATTGATCTGCGACAGAGAAGAGCTACACAGCGAAGGGACCAATTGGCTAGGTACTTTCAGCATTAAGGAGGCAACAGCTGGGTTTGGGTGTGGTGCTCTTTGGAAAGGCTAAAAGGCAGACCCACCCTTCCTGGCTTGTGGAGTTTTATCTTTGAGAGTCTTGGGACCTGGCTGTGAACTTTGGCGTCTTGGAATCCTGGTTTGTGCCTTTGACTACTGAAACCTTGGGGTGGGTGTGCCAGCAAGAAGCTTGCTGTATTGTCTGGACATCAGGACCCTGCTGTAAAGTATTATAGCCTGTCTGTTGGGAAGAACAGGTTTTCCTCTGTGTTTATTTTTTCCAGCTATAAAGTACTTTTGCTTTTACCAGTGTCTGGCTGTTTTTTCCAGTTGGTGTTGAGGTCTGGGGGAACCCAGACAGAACAACAGATAGGCAGTGCCCAAGTTGGAAGAACTTTTACCTGTCCAGTTCTGGCCAAAAAAACTTCAAAAATATCCCTCTCATCTCCTTATCCTCTTCTAGCTACATCCTCCCTGACGACACCAAGTCGAGCCGCCAGAAGACTCGAATTGTGAAAAAGACTCTCAACCCCACTTTCAATCACACGATGGTCTATGATGGCTTTGAGGTCAAGGACTTAACAGAGGCATGCGCTGAATTCACAGTGTGGCACCGGGACACTTTCTCGAAACACCAGCTTGGAGGCATCCGGTTGAGTCTTGGCACAGGTGAGACCTCCGAGCATTAAGAGAACGAAGAATGGATGTACACAGTGAAGGGCTGCAAAAACGTTTTACTGCCACATTGTGGGTGTGGCTTATTTTGTGGGTGTGGCTTGCTGACCAGGTGGGAGTGGCTTGACGATCATGTGACCGAGGGGTGGCTTAAAGGTCATATGACTGGCTTAAAGGTGGGCCACTTTACATCACTCACGTCAAGGGTTTGGGTTAAAATTAGGGCGCCTGGCCTCTCCTTGCCTCAAACAGATATAATTTCCTTATTTCCTTTTATTTATTTATTTATTTAGTTAGTTAGTTAGTTAGTTAGTTAGTTAGTTGTGGTTGGCTCTGGGCCAGCTCCTGCAACGGGGAATTTGGAGGTTGGTTTAGGATAATCCTCAGGCTCCCAGAGACTTGTCTTATTTCCAGCGTCTTCTGATAGTGAAGATTCATTGCCAAGGTCAGAGGCTGGGGGAGTGGAATTGGATGGAGAGGTGGATGCAGCCAGCCCAGACTCGGAGGAGGATTGGTTGATAGATGCCCGTATGCGCAGGGTCATAGCTAGAAGGGACCAACTGTGCAGGTATCATAGAAGATAAGGGAGAACACCTGTGGCTGAGGCAATTAGGTTAATGGGGTTGCTGATAAATTATGGCCGTTGTGGAGTGTGCATGTGGGCGTTTATCCGTTTGGAGAAAGACCATCGTTTTGGTTTGAACTGTTCCAGGACTTACACAGACTTTTTAGATATTTCATCGTTAAGTACATCTTGTGAACTCGTTGAAGGGGTGTGTGGTTGTGACGCTTTCACAGCTGCCTTTATCTGCCCTGTTTTTGCCTCTCGCAGCATTCCAGGACTGTTATCTGTGTGAGAGTAATTTGGCTCTGTTTAAAGTGCGTGCGAACAGCAGTATTTTTGGATAAACTGGTTTTCTTTTTACTCTGAGACGGTGTGTGTGTTCAAATTTACATTCCTAACTCATTAGGGGGGCTCTTAGTGAAGGGCCCAGCATAACACATATATGTATGTATGTATGTATGTATGTATGTATGTATGTATGTATGTCACATGTTTTTTGCTGAATTTGAAAATTAAGGGAGACTAGGATAGATCTATTTCGGCCTTATTTTGGCCTCATCAGCTAGCCATACCCTCACTGGGACTTGAACCTGCAACCTTTGCCTTGTAAGGCAGAGAATTAACCTCTAGGCTACAGTATCCAATCCCTTCAGCTCTGCACCAGGGAAGGGTTACATATATATATTCATTCATTCATTCATTCATTCATTCATTCATTCATTCATTCATTCATGGATGGTAACCTCTGACCTTGTGATTTTAATGCAGGACACAGCTATGGTCTACCTGTTCCATGGATGGATTCAACAGAAGAAGAACGTCATACCTGGGGGATGATATTCCAGCAACCTCGACAGTGGGTGGAAGCTACTCTTCCCTTAAGGACCAACCTAACCTCAAGGACTTCGCCCTAGCCTTTGGCTGAGAATTGCTCTGCTATCAGGAAGAATTGATCTGGTGGCGAATTGGTAACTGTAACCTTATGGAGGCCCTTGGATTGGAGAGATTCCCACCCCCCAGGGTCAGATTCCTGATGCCGAGAAGAGCTATGGCCCCCGGGACAACAGGCACAATAATAACTGTTGTGATATGTGAAGTCTGCCTCCTCTTATTGACTTTAGAAGAACATCGTGTGGCTTCTACAGAACTCTTGTGAAAAAACTCCACACTGGGACGACGAGAACACTTGCTTTATTTCAAGGAAATAAACCGCCTTACGGTGACCTCTGCCCATTTCCAGTGTTCTCCATACACGTGGTCAATGATGGACACGATGCCTTTAAATAACCATTTTTATTAAACGTCTCCGCACTCACCACCTTAGCAATAGCATTTTAGACTTATATACTGCTTTATAGTGCTTTTACCGCCCCGTCTAAGCGGTTTACAGAATCAGCATGTTGCCCCCAACAATCCGGGTCCTTGTTTTACCCACCTGGGAAGGATGGAAGGCTGAGTTAACCTGGAGCCGGTGGTGAGATTTGAACTGCTGACTTGAAGATCTAGCAGTTAGCTGAAGTAGCCAACAGGGCTGCACTCTAACCACTGCGGCACCCTGGCTCTTTGGTCCTTGTAGAGATCCAGAGAAGCGTAAACCGTCCCATTAAGCCATCTTAACTTTCCAAGGTCCCTTAAAAGCCTGGCTTGCAGTGTCTCTCACTAATACACCACAAAGTTACATTGTTGGGTTGGTGCTAAGAGACTACAGGCTTGGAGGGCAGTAGATGTAGAACGGTCCAAAATTGCTGAATTGGAGCAGAACCGATCCTGGTGCAGCTTCTCTCTAATAATAGTAGAACATCACAGCATCCTTCAGACCTTTACATTTTGGGACTTTGGGCAAGAAAACATCTTCTGCTTTTTTTTTCTCAGTCCATATGGCTAAATTTAGCAGAAGTCCCGCAACCTCTTGGTGAGGTTCTCCCGCTCTCCCATTCGGATATTTTTGGGCTGAGTGGGTGGGTCCTTTTCCTGGGCCAAGGAAAGATTAAAAAGCCAATATCTGACCTCAATGTGAGGACTGACAAATTAGAAAATCTTCCCAGCCTTGTATCTCAACCGCTGGCCCAGGTGACCAGAGATTGTGGCTTTGCAAAGAAATCAGAGTCCTCTTCTCACGGCTCCTGGTGTTGTTGCTGCACGGACAGGTTGTGTCGGTGGTCCAGGATGGCTTTCCAAATACGGCACACCATCCCCCCTCTGCCAAGAGAAGACGACTGGTTAACCAACTCTACGGCTATGGAAACAAACATGGTTTTTTTCGGTAGGTCAAAGTAACATCGAACAGAACAAAAAGGCGGCTTCCTGTAGTTCCTCATTGATATGCAGCACACTTTTTAAAAGAATTAATTAGCTTGTGGGTTTTTTAAAAAAATTTCTATGATTACAGGATCACAAGATCAATCCCTAGGAGCTCCCAAATAAGGGAGAGAGAAACGGCACCCCCCTTGAAAAGTTGGAGAGGTTCTGCTTAAAATATGCAATTTTTTTTTCCATCGTAATCAGAACTAACATTGGTGCCAAGGATAATACCAAGGTATCTGCAGCAGGTGCAGCTGGAATCTGCATAATGATACTTAAATCTTACGTGCATAATAATAGCACCCCAAATCCCAATTTTCACGATTTTAAATCATTTTAAAAAAATATTTATTTATTCGATTTCTATGCCGCTTTTTGCTTGAGACTCAGGCCTGTTTACAACATATTAGAAATCTATACTGCTCAAAAAAAATCAAGGGAACCCTCAAAGAACAGATCCTAGATCTGAATGAATGAAATATTCTCCTTGAATACTTTGTTCTGTACAAAGTTGAATGTGCACAACAGCAGGTGAAATTGATTGTCAATCAGTGTCGCTTCCTAAGTGGACAGTTTGATTTCACAGAAGTTTGATTTACTTGGAGTTATATTGTGTTGTTTAAGTGTTCCCTTTATTTTTGTGAGCAGTGTATATTTTATTTATTTATTTATTTTTTGGATTTGTATGCCGCCCCTCTCCGTAGACTCGGGGCGGCTAACAACAGTAATAAAACAGTATATAACAATAATCCAATACTAAAAACAGTTAAAAAACCATTATATAAAAACCAATCATACATACAGACATACCATGCATAAAATTTTAAAGGCCTAGGGGGAAAGTGTATCTCAGTTCCCCCATGCCTGGCAGCAGGGATTCCGCTGATGCAATCAAGGTGGCATGATACGCGCATCTTGCCGCCTGGAGCGCCACTTTGTAAGTCTTAATATGAGCTCTTACAAGTGTTCGATCGGATTCGGACTTACTCTTCCTCCATCGCTTCTCTAGACGTCTCTTCTGGCGTTTCAACTCCCGGAGCTCCTCGTTGAACCATGGAGCTCTACGGGCTCTAGTGCCACGGAGATGTCGCAGCGGCGCAATTCGGTCAAGGGCCTCCACTGCAGCCTTGTTCCAGGCCTCAGCCAGAGACTCTGCCGAACTGTGGACGAGTGTATCTGGAAGAACCCCAAGTGCCTTCTGAAAACCTTCTGGATCCATCAGGTGCCTGGGGCGGAACAACTTAATCGGTTCCGCCTCCCTGCGGGGGAGGATTGGAGCCAGGAAGTCAAGCCGCAGCAGAAAATGGTCTGACCATGACAAAGGCAACACTTCTCAGACCATTACTCAGTTGCTCAGAGAGGAATACCAAATAACAATATAAAATTGCATTCCAACCCCCCCCCCCCCCGTTAAAAACAAACAGATTCATACAAACAGAGTCTTCGGAGAGGGGCGGCATACAAATCCAAATAATAAATAAATAAATAAATAAATCATACATGCTACATTCATTCATTGGGTGGGGCAAGATGTCAAGTTTCAATGGTCCCAAGCCTGCCAGCAGAGGTGGGTCTTTTAAAACTTTGCAGAAGGCAAGGACAGTTGGGGCAGTATGAATCTCTGGGGGGGAGCTCGTTCCAAAGGGCCGGGGCCACCACAGAGAAGGCTCTTCCCCTAGGCCCCGCCAGACGACATTGCCTGGCTGACGGGGTCTGGAGAAGGTCGACTTTGTGGGACCTGACTGGCCCCCGGGATACATGAGGCAGAAGAGGGTCCCATATGTAATCTGGTCCCATGCCATGTAGGGCTTTATAGGTCATCACCAACACTGAATTGTATTCGGAGACTAATCGCCAACGCAGAGTGCTGTAGAGACATGTAGAGAAATTATCTTTGGAGCCTTGCTTATCAGCCAAAATTACATGCCAGTGATTGCCACTTTCCACCAACGGTGAGTTGCTCCCATTTCGGCCAGGTACTTCGGACCTGGTGGCAAGAGGTTCCGCCCACCCACCCGGGATGCTTATGTACATACGCATGTGCAAAACAGTAGTAAAAGGCTTTAGAATCCACTACTGTTTTCCACCTTACCTGATGCAGGTGTATCGGAGATCGTCGATTGTAGCCAACTTCAGCAAATCATTCAAGGTGAATCCATGGTAGCAGAACTTTTAAGAGAAGAGGATAATTTAAATGCCTGGCTTGGTTTCTATCTCAGGTTTCCTGCAAGCTCAACTGTTTGCACTTCGAATTTCTTTTGCCCGATAGATTCTTAAAGCCACCACCGTATTGTGGTTAGCTCTGGCCCAGCTCCTGCCCCAAGGACTGTGGATGTGGGGGAGACATCCACATGCTGCAGGCCTGTTTTGCCCCCTGGTGGAATCTGCTGATGAAGGCTCCTCTGACCAAGAAGACATGAGTGACAGGGAGGAGGAGAGTGTGGCAGACAGCTCAGAAGGAGATCAATTCTCTAGCTCCTCCTTGGATTCGGAACAAGAGTTAATGATACAGCCACGCATGCGGAGAGCGACGCATAGGCAACAACTGAGAGATTACTATCAAAGAAAATGAGGCCACCTGTGGTTGGGTGGGGCTGTGGTAATTAGTGAGGCTGCTATAAATAGCAGCCTGTGGGTTTGGCCATTGTGGAGGATTATCTGATCCTTGTGTTTCGTGACTGCTTTACTGATTTTGACCTTTTGTGTGCTGATTTTTCCCCGCTTGGAAACTAAACCAGAGCAAAGTGTGTTTCACTTTGTGAAAGAAGAAGGACTGTGAATTGCCTCACAGCTGCAAGCTAAGTATCACAGAACTGATAAGGGACTTGTACAAATTACCAGTTTTGTTGGAGACAAGTGCTCTTTGCTATACCAAAAGAGAGCTTGGTTTAAGGGAATTTTCATTATAGAGAACATTGTTTTGAATTTTCAAACGTGTGTGTGTCTGAAATTTGTACCTGTGAATTTTTGGGAGGATTCTACCAGAGAGCCCGACAGAACACACCATCCATCACCTTGTCAAATAGGTTGAATGGCAAGCGAGACCCAAGTCATCTTAGTAAGCTCTATAGTTGAATGGAGTCTTGACTACAGGTTGTTCTGCTTGGGCCTGGTCCGATTGGACCAAAGAACCCACTCAAAATTCAAACCAAAAACAAAACTATATTTAAGAATGGTTTGTACAAAACAAGGGTCAAGATTTCAGTCTAGGTTGGCAGCGTTCCCGATCAAATTGGCTAATAGATACGGAACGGCTGTGGCCAGGAGCCAAATCCAATTTAGACATCCTTCGGTGCTCTAATGTGTTTTATAAACACACACTCATGAATCTTCAGGTTTTCCTCCGACAGCTGCATCTCTGCACAACGAATTTAAAGGGATAACAGCAGTTGGCCAGCAAAGCATTTCTGGAACCTCGGATTTAGGACCTCTGCCATTAAAGACATTGAATCTCCATACCTCTTTTCCCATAAATGCTCACTTATATACTGTCTGAGGTTGGTCCACTGTTTCCTAGAGATATTCTCTGTAGACTTTGTTCCATAGAAATTCACCTTCTAAAACTTTTCCCATAAAGATATTCCTGTCTGCTTCGTGACCTTCTGACCTAATAGCGGCTTCCTGGTCCCCAATGTCCCCCTCCTCCTCTGAGTCAGACATTACCATCATTGGGGTTTCTGCAGTCTCTGGTGGTTCCCCAGGTTTTTCAGGTTCCATTTCTCCCTCATTCTCTGACTCAGCTGTCAAGAACGCTGGCCTAGGGTACCAAGATGGACCTGGTTCATCCTCCTCAGAATCTGTGATTAACCGAGCTGGTCGTGGACCACTCACAACACAGGTATCTCCTGGTCTTTGTCTAACCATTATGCCACTCATCTGGGGAAACAGAATCCCTGCCTCTAAATGTGGACATCTGTTAGGGCAGTGTTTCCCAACCTTGGCAACTTGAAGATATCTGGACTTCAACTCCCAGAATTCCCCAGCCAGCATTCGCTGGCTGGGGCATTCTGGGAGTTGAAGTCCAGATATCTTCAAGTTGCCAAGGTTGGGAAACACTGTGTTAGGACATGTTTTCTACTGCTCCTTTGAGGCTAGAGTGGCTTTTCATTTGAGAAGATAGAGTTTAGTCTAGAGTGGCCATCTTTTCTTCCCCACCGGTCTCCATGAAGTAGGGGCAGATGTTGATACCACCTGCTGATGGACCAGACCTACCACTGCCACTGTGGCTTTGTCTGCGCCGTGTTTCTCTAACCACTCTGCCAGGAGTGGGTCTTCAGCTTTTTCTTCTTGGTCCCAGGGAGTTGGAGAAGGAGGGATTTCTAGGAAGGCAGATGGAGAAGAATGAAATCAAAGCTCCTTGGACCAACTGAAACTACACAACTTTTCCACAATTTCTCCCTTTAGACCAGTGGTTCTCAACCTTTCTAATGCCGTAAACCCTTATTACAGTTCCTCATGTTGTGGTGAACGCCAACCCTAAGTCTAGCACCAATTCTCCCAACAGAGTTTTAAGCTGATTGGCAGGAAGGTCAGAGGGACACGCCCACTGTCAATGCCTCATTGGTCGGATTGTAAAAATATGTTCCAAGGCGCCAGAATGGAAGCTTTAGTTCCTAACACCATGGGAAATTTGTCTTTTCCCATGGTCTTAGGCGACCCCTGTGAAACGGTCGTTTGACACCTCCCCAAAAGGGGTCCTGACACCCAGGTTGAGAACGACGTGTGTGTATGCTCCCTGTGTATATAAGGAGAATAAAATACAGTGATACCTCGTCTTACGAACGCCTCGTCATACAAACTTTTCGAGATACAAACCCGGGGTTTAAGATTTTTTTGCCTCTTCTTACAAACTATTTTCACCTTACAAACCCACCGCCGCCGCTGGGATGCCCCGCCTCTGCACTTCCGTTGCCAGCGAAGCACCCGTTTTTGCGCTGCTGGGATTCCCCTGTGGCTCCCCTCCATGGGAAACCCCACCTCCGGACTTCCGTGTTTTTGTGATGCTGCAGGGGAATCCCAGCAGTGCAAAAACGGGTGCTTCGCTGGCAACGGAAATCCGGAGGTGGGGTTTCCCATGGAGGGGAGCCTCACTGAAATCCCAGCAGTGCAAAAACGGGTGCTTCGGCTGGCAAAAGGGGTGAATTTTGGGCTTGCACGCATTAATCGCTTTTCCATTGATTCCTATGGGAAACATTGTTTCGTCTTACAAACCTTTCATGTTAAGAACCTCGTCCCGGAACCAATTAAGTTTGTAAGACAAGGTATCACTATTCATCAAGAATAAAAAGATACAACACATAGTGATAGTCTGGTATTTTATGGAGATCCTTTCTTTTCAAGCATTGCTCTGTATTTTTATTCCCAATTTTTCCCGTTTATATAAATCTTTATAATATGTCCATGCAATCTTTTTCCCCTCATCCCAATATTGTATATCTCCATCAATATCTTCTAGTTGCTTAATCCATTTCTTTTCCTTCTTCATCTTATAAGCTAATCATCTCCCTGGTTTATTTGCGTGTTCAAAAAGGTTTTGCTTGGAGATTTTTAAAAAATTTCTTGCCACAGTTTTATTTTCCATCCTATTCAATTTAGGTTTCTTCAAATCCGTCATTGTTGTAATCTTTTTATTTTGCGTATCTTTTTTCTTCTCTAATTCCTTGCATTCATCTTCTATTTTTTTCTGAACCTCTCTTCCTTGTTTATTTCTTTTAGTCATATAGATCATAACTAAGCCTCTAAAATATGCTTTGGCTGAATCCCAATTATTTGACAGTGCTGTGGGAATTAGTTGTTAAGTAGTGTTAATGTGATGGCGTTCGGGAAAAAGCTGTTCTTGTGTCTAGTTTTTCTGATGTGCAGTGCGCTATAGCAGAGGTCCTCAAACATGGCCACTTGAAGACTTGTGGACTTCAACTCCCAGAATTCTCCAGCCAGCATAGCTGGCTGGAGAATTCTGGGAGTTGAAGTCCACAAGTCTTCAAGTGGCCATGTTTGGGGACCCCTCTCTATAGTGTCATTTTGAGAACAGAAGTTGAAACAATTTATGGCCAGGATGCGAAGGGTCAGTAAATATTTTCACAGCCCTCTTTTTGACTCGTGCAGTACACAAGTCCTCGATGGAAGGCAGGTTGGCAGTACAGTAATTGTTTTTTCTGCAGTTCTAATTATCCGCTGAAGTCTTGTTTGGTTGCAGAGCCATTTTAATTGTAATACTATCAATAGATAGTATTAAATATACGGAGCTCCCACGACACATTTCAAGTGGAAAGTTCAAGACTGAGGAGACACATTGGCCCAATAAGAAAAGCTTAATTAATTTCATCCGTGAAGGGCTTTTGTGCGTTGCTGTGTTACAGGAGCCTAGTCCAACAGTGATATTGCACTGTACATAAAAATAAATGTGCAATCTTTATCTTGAACAAGCTCACTTGTTGCGGCTTTTTAAAAAAAGAGGAGAATCCTGTTTGGGGAAAGACCACAGAAAGTCTGTTGAGCCACAACATGGCAACTCACTGCAGATGACTGGGAACAGTAATGGGCAGTCAAAAATGGTCATGTGACTAGGTAGGAGTGGCTTGCTGGCCATGTGATCACATGGGAATGGCTTGAACGATCATCAACGTTCAAGTGAACTGTTAAGTCCTCGACTTACAACATTACCAGCGTCGCTCGCTGGGGTGACAATTAGCTTCGTGTTTGCTGTGCTCTCCTTCCTGGGTCGCCCCGCCCACCTCAGGCTGGGTATCTAGGCGAACGGGTGCTGCCAGAAGCATAAATGCTGCCAGTGCCGCTTCCACCCACACCTTCTGCTTGCACCTCAGGCGGTATGTGGCCGCGTGAGGCTGGAGGGAGCCGGGAGGGAGAGAGGGAAGCTCGTCCGAGGCCAGGAAGGAGGAAAGAGGAAAAAAGCAAGGAGCACAGACACAGCAGCAGCAGCAGGGGAAAAAAGGAGAGCTGAGCTGAGACCACTAATCCAGGAAGTGACAGCCGCCAATCAGCTGGAACTGCACACGAACCTTCATTTCCGCCGGTGGAACTGCGCCCCACCCCGTCCTGCCTGCTCCCCACCTATCTGGGAATATAAAGCCTGTTTGATGCAGAATTTATCCTGATCGAAGGCAATTTCCACAAATGGAGGCAAACATGCGTGTCTTAGGAGAGGGGTCCCCAACCTTTCGGGGGTTGGTGGCCCAATGCAGGGATGGGGGCAGAACAGTGTTGGGTGAGGGACACACACACACAGCTCAACAAATGGGGCCTGCGAGCGCATGTGTGCTTGTGCGTTGCTCGTGCAAGTGGAATTGTGTGCATTCAAGCACTCACCGGCCACTTTTGAGGCCCAGTGGTGGTGGGCTGTGGACCATGGGTTGGGGGGACTTGTGTTGTGAAATACTATAGCTCTTGAACAATAGAGTGAGTATCTTTGCTGCAGCCCTGTTTGGAGACCTGACCTACCGATGGGATACATGAGGCAGAAGATGGTCCCATAAGTATTTGAGTGTTGCCCAAAAAATTACATGCTGCAACTTCCTACCGGTCAATGACTACTTCAGCTTCAACCGCAACAACACAAGAGCACGCAACAGATTCAAACTTAATACGAACCGCTCCAAACTTGACTGTAAAAAATATGATTTCAACAACCGAGTTATCGAAGCGTGGAACTCATTGACGGACTCAATTGTGTCAACCCCTAACCCTCAACATTTCTCCCTTAGACTCTCCACGATTGACCTTTCCAGGTTCCTAAGAGGCCAGTAAGGGGCGTACATAAGTGCACTGGTGTGCCTTTCGTCCCCTGTCCAATTGTCTTTCCTTTCTTTCACCTATCAAATATACAGTGATACCTCATCTTACAAACGCCTCATCATACAAACTTTTTGAGATACAAACCCGGGGTTTAAGATTTTTTTTGCCTCTTCTTACAACCTATTTTCACCTTACAAACCCACTGCCGCCGCTGGGATGCCCCGCCTCTGGACTCCCGTTGCCAGTGAAGCACCCGTTTTTATGCTGCTGGGATTCTCCTGAGGCTCCCCTCCATGGGAAACCCCACCTCCAGACTTCCGTTGCCAGCGAAGCGCTTGTTTTTGCAATGCTGGGATTCCCCTGCAGCATCGCAAAAACACAGAAGTCCGGAGGTGGGGTTTCCTATGGAGAGGAACCTCCGGAGAATCCCAGCAGCGCAAAAACGGGCGCTTCGGCTGGCAAAAGGGGTGAATTTTGGGCTTGCACACATTAATTGCTTTTCCATTGATTCCTATGGGAAACATTGTTTCGTCTTACAAACCTTTCACCTTAAGAACCTCGTCTCGGAACCAATTAAGTTTGTAAGACAAGGTATCACTGTATTTTCTTCCTTTCATATATCTTCTCCTCTAAGTTCACTTTTACCCTCTTTTATATTACCACATGTCTATTTTTCTTCCTATGTATTTGTGTATTGGACAAATTAATAATTTAAAAAAAGTAATCTGGGCACATGAATAGATTTCACTGGTGCAGAAATGTTACTCTGCTAGCCACGGGTTCTAGTGCTGCCATCCAAAACCTCACCTATTATCTGTGGCCTTCTCAGGGACCAGCTGTCCTGCTCCATGACCTTCAGGGCTTCTTGTAGGAGCCTCTGACATTCCTGCTGCTTCTCTACCAGTTTCCACTGCAGCCTGCCAGAGACCAAAAAGACCAGGAGAAGGTGGTCAGGTTCCTAAATTTAAATCCTGATTAGTGAGTAGATTTAAAACCAGGCCTTGGTTTGTATTGACTGCTTAATCCTGAAGGTGGCTTGATTCTTTCTGATATAGCCTAATGGATAAATCATGTTAAATTTTAAAGAAAAACCCAAGAAAGTTCAGTTGCCTTTTGGAACAAAAGCACCTTTAGAAGAACCATCAATCAGACTGAGACTCTCCATCGACATACCGTATTTTTCGGAATATAAGACGCCCCTAAAAGAGGCTGAAATATAAGAATATAATATATATAAGACTATAATAATATAATATAATAATAATATAATATAATAATTATTATTATTATTATGATTTATTAGATTTGTATGCCGCCCCTCTCCGTAGACTCAGGGCGGCTCACAACAGTGATAAACACAATACTTGACATAATATAATATAATATAATATAATATAATATAATATAATATAATATAATATAATATAATATAATAATATATAATATAATAATATATAATATAATATAATATAATATAATATAATATAATATAATATAATATAATATAATATAATATAATATAATATAATGGTGCATCTTATACTCTGAAAGCAGGTTTTTCTGAATGCCACTGTAACTTTGAATGGTCTCTAAATAAATGGAAGTCAAGAGCTACCTATACTTATTTACAGAGTCCCTATCTGATGCTTGATTGTTTTTAACGGGGGGTGGGTGGGTGGGTCTGTTTAACATAGAAACAGAAGATTGACGTCAGAAAAAGACCTCCTGGTCCATCTAGTCTGACCTTATACTATTTCCTGTATTTTATCTTAGGATGGATCTATGTTTACCCCAGGCATGTTTAAAATCAGTGACTGGATTTACCAACAACGTCTACTGGAAGTTTGTTCCAAGCATCTACTACTCTTTCAGTCAAATCATATTTTCTCACATTGCTTCTGATCTTTCCCCCAACTAACCTCAGATCGTGCCCCCTTGTTCTTGTGTTCACTTTCCTATTAAAAACACTTCCCTCCTGGACCTTATTTAACCCTTTGACATATTGAAATGTTTCAATCATGCCCCCCCTTTCCTTTCTGTCCTCCAGACTAGACAGATGGAGTTCCTGATAAGTTTTATGCTTAAGACCTTCCACCAAGAGGGCACAATCTGAGGTTAGTTGAACAGTGGCTGAGTGCAGCTCCAAATCCAGGGATTCGCCCCAGCCCTCCCAGACGCAATCCAGGTAGAACCAACCTTCTGGTTTCTTCCTGCAGCTGGTTGAGTTGAGTCATGAGGGGCAAATGGCTCTTGAAGGGAGGCTGGGAATCCAGCCAACTGTTGGTGTCGGTGCCAATTCCAGACGTTGGCGTATCTGCATTGTCCTTGAGATCGTTTTCCTGCTTTTTCAAAGACGGGGGCTGTTGAGCCAACAGTGGCTCCTGGTATTCTGTGCTGCTCGGGGGATTCTGGCTTTCCTCCTGCGAATTCGGTGGCTGCACCTTGAGTTCTGGAAGAGCAAGTGAGTCTCGTGAGCGAAATGGCAGGAAGAGGCTGTCACTGCTGGTCAGTGGTTCTCAACATTAAGAACCTAAGAAGAGCCATGCTGAATCAGGACAAAGCCCATTGAGTCCAGCATTCTGTGTCACCCACTGGCCCACTAATTGTCCATAGGGATCTTGAGCAGAAAGAGAAGGCAGAACCCTCCCTTTCCCTTGACCCCCAACAAATGGTACCCAAGGGAATCCTGCCTGCCTCAACCAACATAGAGGGGGCACATGGACATCCCTTTCAATAGCCACCGATACACTTGGCATCCATGAATCCATCTAATCCTGCCTTGAAGCTGTTCTGCCGGGCTCTCTGGTAGGAGCCTCCTGAAAATTCAAGGGTACAAATTTCAGACACACACACGTTTGAAAATTCAAAGCAATGTTCTTTATCCCAAAATTCAAAATAAACTAAGCATTGTTTGTATTGCAAAGAGCACTCATCCCAAAACAACCGAGTAGTCTGTACAATTTCCAAGCAGTCATTAAGTACTTAGCTAGCAGCTGTGAAGAAACTTCACACACCTTCTTCTTCCAATGAAGTGAGACATACACACACACACGTTGCTCTGCTTTGGTTTCAAAGGCATGAAAAATCAACAAACAAAGTCCAGAAAAAAGCAACACAGGATTCCTGAAGAACTGCAGTCAGATACTCTTTCACAATGGCCAAACCCACACGCTACTATTTATAGCAGCAGCTCTAAGTACTGGAGCCCCACCCAACCACATTTTCTCTTGTAATAATCCTTCAGTTGTTGTCTCCTATGCATCACTCTACACATGTGTGGATATGTCATTAATTTTTGTTCAGAATCCTCCTGGGCTGTCTGCCAAACACCCCTCTTCCCTGTCACTCATGCTTCCTTGGTCAGAGGAGGCTTCATCGGCAGATTCCATCGGGAGCAAAACAGGCCTGCGGCATGTGGATGTCTCCCCCACATCCACCTGCACATTCCTTGGGGCAGGAGCTGGGCCAGAGCTAACCACAACAGAAGCTATCCTGGCTGACAGCTGTCACGACCTCTTCTGGAAGGGAATCCCATAAACCAAGGACCCTCTGGGTGAATAAATATTTCCCTTTATTTGTCCTCACTTTCTCACCTATGAACTTTAGGGAGGGCCCCCTCGTCCTAGCATTGCGTGATAGAGAAAAGAATTTTTCTCTATCCATCTTTTCTATCCCATGCAGGATTTTATACACTTTGATCGAGTCACCCCTTAAACGCCGTCTTTTAAGGCTGAAGAGTCCAAGGCCTTGCAACTTGGTTTCACAAAGGAGGTGCTCCATTTCCTTGACCCTTCTTTTTGCCCTTTTTTTGCCTCTTTCTAATGCTGTGGCCCCTTAATACAGTTCCTCATGTTGTGGTGACCCTCAACCATAAGTCTAGCATCAATTATCCAAACAGAGCTTTAAGCTGATTGGCAGGAAGGTCAGAGGGACACTCCCACTGTAAACGCCTGATTGGTCGGACTGTAAAAATATGTTCCAAGGCACCAGAATAGAAGCTTTAGATCCTAACACCAGGGGAAATTTGTCTTTTCTTAGGCGACCTCCAAAGGGACCCCGACCCCCAGGTTGACCACCTCTGTACTAGCTGATGGTACCTGGTGATTTGAAACCTGACCTGGATAATCTCACAAAATGGCTGTCAATGAAGTAGGGATTCCCATCTCCACAAAATGGCTTCCAAGTACGGTGATACCTCGTCTTACAAACGCCTCATCATACAAACCTTTTGAGATACAAACCTGGGGTTTAAGATTTTTTTGCCTCTTCTTACAAACTATTTTCACCTTACAAACCCACCGCCGCCCCTGGGATGCCCCGCCTCCGGACTTCCGTTGCCAGCGAAGCACCCGTTTTTGCACTGCTGGGATTCCCCTGAGGCTCCCCTCCATGGGAAACCCCACCTCTGGAATTCCGTGTTTTTGTGATGCTGCAGGGGAATCCCAGCATGGGAATCCCCGCATCGCAAAAACGGGTGCTTCGCTGGCAACAGAAGTTCGGAGGTGGGGTTTCCCAGTGAGGGGGGCTCAGTGAAATCGCAGCATCATAAAAACACAGAGGTCCGGAGGTGGGGTTTCGAGGACTTCGGTGTTTTTGCGATGCTACTATTTTACTGATGCTCCCTTCGCTGGGAAACCCCACCTCCGGACTTCAGTTGCCATTGAAGCGCTCATTTTTGCAATGCTGGGATTTCCCTGCAGCATTGCAAAAACACAGAAGTCCGGAGGTGGGGTTTCCCATGGAGGGGAGCCTCAGGAGAATCCCTGCAGTGCAAAAATGGGTGCTTTGGCTGGGAAAAGGAGTGAATTTTGGGCTTGCACGCATTAATTGCTTTTCCATTGATTCCTATGGGAAACACTGTTTCGTCTTACAAACTTTTCACCTTAAGAACCTCGTCCCGGAACCAATTAAGTTTGTAAGACGAGGTATCACTGTAGTTGAAAACGGGAGATTGTCTCCTGCCGCCTCCTCATATGCTTTTAGCCACATGAGTTTTATCCTTTATTTTGGGGCTGGTGGAATTGGGTTGCATTCTCCCATTTTTTAATTGTTTTCTGTAGAATTCTATAGGCAGAGGGAGGCACAGAGGCCCTCTCAAAAATAAGCTATTTATGGTGCTGTGCTTTGCAACAAGCAGCGTTTTGCCCCCTCCTCCCCTTTTTTAATTAAATGCCTCTGCAAATATGTGGAGGGAGGCAAGACCACTGACAAAGGAGCCGTCTGCTAATTCTCCAGTTGCCCATAGAGAGATTGTAGGAGTAAACATAAAATAAGAAAAAAACTGAACAATCTATTCTTCGGTGAAGAAAATATTTCAAGCTCAATCAAGGCATCTCCAGTTTGAGGGACAGAGCAGTTTTTTAAAAAGTTTCTGTTCTGCCAGACTCTCTGGTAGGAGCCTCCCAAAAATTCAAAGGTACAAATTTCAGACACACACATGTTTGAAAATTCAAAACAATGTTCTTTGTCACAAAATTCAAAATAAACTAGGCACTCTTTTTGTATTGCAAAGAGCACTTGTCCCAAAACAACCTGGTAGTTTGTACAAGTCCCTTATCAGTTCTTAAGTACTTAGCTTGCAGCTGTGAAGAAAGTCACAGCCCTTCTTCTTCCACGAAGTGAAATACACTTTGCTCTGCTTTGGTTTCAAAGTGGTGAAAAGTCAACAAACAAAGGCCGGAGTCAGCAAGACATTCATGAAATACAACGATCAGATAATTCTCCACAACTGCCAAACCCACACGCTGCTATTTATAGCAACAGCACTAATTACAGCAGCCCCACCCAACCACAGGTGGCCTCATTTTCTCTTGTAATAATCCTTTAGTTGTTGCTTCCTATGCATCACTCTACGCATGCGTGGATGTGTCATTAATTCTTGTTCAGAATCCAAGGATGATACAGATGATTGATCTCCTCCTGGGCTGTCTGCCAAACTCTCCTCCTCCCTGTCACTCAGGCCTCCTTGGTTAGAGGAGACTTCGTCGGCAGATTCCACTGGGAGTAAAACAGGCCTGCAGCATGTGGATGTCTCCCCCACATCAACCTGCACATTCCTTGGGGCAGGAGCTGGGCCAGAGCTAACCACAACAGTTTCCAAGATTTTTAAAAAAATATTTCTTCCCCCAGAGGGTCGTTGGTTTATGGAATTCTCTTCCAGAAGAGGTCGTGACAGCTGTCAGCCTGGAGAGCTTCAAGGCAGGATTAGACAGATTCATGGATGCCAAGTGTATCGGTGGTTATTGAAACGGATGTCCAAGTGCCGCCTCTATATTGGTTGAGGCAGGCAGGATTCCTTTGGGTCCCATTTGTTGGGGGTCAAGGGAAAGGGAGGGTCTTGCCTTCTCTTTCTGCTCAAGATCCCCATGTTCAATTGGTGGGCCACTGTGGGACACAGAATGCTGGACTCCATGGGCTTTGGCCGGATTCAGCGCTTATTATAATTTATGTTTGCTATGTATGTGCTGTTTGGTTTTTAATTATGATAGGGTTTTTAGGTTTTTTTAATATTAGATTTGTGCCAGTATAATATTGTTTTTATTGTTGTTGTGAGTCGCCCCGAGTCTTCGGAGAGGGGCGGCATACAAATCTAATAAATTATTATTATTATTATTATTATTATTATTATTATTATTATTATTATTATTATGTTCTTAAGTGATGGGGTTTAGGACATTGTCATGTGTGGCCAGAGCACAGATTATTATCTACAGTTCTCATCTACAATGTCTGGGCTACTCTTGCTCTTATATTCAGGCCTAAACCCGATTTCCTCTCCCTCCCTTTCATCCTACCTTCCAAGAGAATGGTCAAGGTTGCCTGGACCGCTTGTCCCATGAGATTATCCAGGGCGAACACCCAGTGTGGCTTAATTTGGAGCTTCCGTAGCATATGCTTTACCTAGAGAGGTGGGACAGGACAAGTGTGAGAAGGGTGGGGCACCTTCATTTAATGCAGCATGAGTCAGTCCTCCAATGGCATTTAACAACAGCAATTACACATAGGGCTTATGTACTTTCCCATAGTTCTTTACAGCAGGGGTAAACATTCCTTAATTCTTAGCAGATGGTCTCGTGACTATGAAATCTCCAGAGAATCGCAGAGAATAATAGAGAATTATTTTGAGTGTATTCCAGTAGCTTTACCACCGGTTCATGCATGCGCTCAACGCTACTGCACTTATGCACAAGGGGCATGCATAAGTGCACAAGCGCCCCTCCCAATCCCTGTCCTATTGTCTCTTCTATAAATCTCTATCTTTTCTTCTATCACTATATCTATATCTCTTCTTCTACTTCCTATGTTTTATATTATTCCTACGTCGTCTCCTCTATTTTTCCATTGATTGACATACTATGTGTATATCTCCTGTAACCTCACTGTGTTTTGGACAAAAAAAATTAAATGAATGAATGAATGAATTAATTAATTAATGTGCCTAAGCTTCTGAGCATGTGCAAAAGTCTCCCAGCTGGGTGGGCGGAGCCTTCTGGGCAACCAGTTCTACGAACCGGTCCAAATCGGCAACAACCCACTGCTGGTGCACTCTTTAAACGAGCCTATTTGAAATTATGTCAATTCAAAAATGATTGCCTCGTCATGCGCCGTTTTGCCCAACGGAAGATTCCATGGAATCAAACAAGAGTTTAAATAGTACAGTTATATACAGGGTGATTCCAAAAATAATGCAATTATTTTTTTTAAAGTAATGTATTGAACAGATTTGCACAAACACTTAAAATTCTTCAAAGTACTGTCCTTGGGCCTCTGCACATTTTTTCCAGTGACTCTGCCATGACCAGTACACGCCCTGGAAGGCGTCTTTGGGGACCGCTCACAAGGTCTTCGTCACGGCTGATTGGATCTCTCCTATGGACGAAAAACGGGTTCCTTTCAGCGCTGCCTTAATCCAAGGGAACAAAAAGAAGTCTGCTGGGGTGACATCAGGACTATAGGGGGAATGGGGCAGAGTTGGCACCTGGTGTTTGGCCAGGAACATGCGCATCCGTGGCGCATTGTGGCAAGGCATGTTTTTTGTCCATAGAAGAGATCCAATCAGCTGTGACGAAGACCTTGCGAGAGGTCCCCGAAGACGCCTTCCAGGGCGCGTACTGGTCATGGCAGAGTCGCTGGAAAAAATGTGTAGAGTCCCAAGGACAGTACTTAGAAGAATTTTAAGTGTTTGTGCAAATCTGTTCAATAAATTACTTAAAAAATAATAATTGCATTACTTTTGGAACGCACCCTGTAGATCCCAGCTGTAGCAAATCTTAAGGAAGCTAAAGACTAATTCCTGGAATGCTACTCATAAGATACTCACAGTGTCCTGGAAGGCAAAGAGTGGGGCCTGCACTTGGCTAAAGCACAGCCCATCGGACTGCAATTGAGCCTGTAACTGGAGCAGACTTTGAGCCAGCTGTTTGCGGCCTGGACAACGGATGTAGCTCTTGAGACAGGATACCAGCTCAGCAATGTGTTCCAACGACAACACCCTCTGCACACAAATACACAGCAAACAATAATGTTATACCATCTGTACGGTTGTGGTTGGCTCTGGCCCAGCTCCTGCCCCAAGGACTGTGGATGTGGGGGAGACATCCACATGCTGCAGGCCTGTTTTGCCCCCGGTGGAATCTGCTGATGAAGGCTCCTCTGACCAAGAAGACATGAGTGACAGGGAGGAGGAGAGTGTGGCAGACAACTCAGAAGGAGATCAATTATCTAGTTCCTCCTTGGATTCAGAACAAGAGTTAATGATACAGCCACGCATGCAGAGAGCGATGCACAGGCAGCAACAACTGAGAGATTATTATCAAAGAAAATGAGGCCACCTGTGGTTGGGTGGGGCTGTGGTCATTAGTGAGGCTGCTATAAAGAGCAGCCTGTGGGTTTGGCCATTGTGGAGGATTATCTGATCGTTGTGTTTCATGCCTGCTTTGCTGACTTTGACCTTTTGTGTGCTGATTTTCCCCCGCTTTGAAACTAAACCAGAGCAAAGTGTGTTTCACTTTGTGAAAGAAGAAGGACTGTGAATTGCCTCACAGCTGCAAGCCAAGTATCACAGAACTGATAAGGGACTTGTATAAATTACCAGTTTGTTTGGAGACAAGTGCTCTTTGCTATACAAAAAGAGGGCTTCGTTTATTTGTATTTTTCGGTATAAAGAACATTGTTTTGAATTTTCAAACGTGTGTGTGTCTGAAATTGTGTCTGTGCATTTTTGGGAGGATTCTACCAGAGAGCCTGACAGAACATGTACTGTTTGCTGGGAGGTAATTTCCTGGGAGGCAGAGGCAGAACCCCCCCCCCCTTGTTTTCTTCCCTCAAAACTAAGGTGTGCCTTATACTCCAAAAAATACGGTAAGCCTTACCTCTTCTTGGGCCTCATATATGGCCGCCGCGATATTTGGCAGCTCCTCTGTCAGGACTTTGTGTAAGGTAGCTCGCCTCTCGCTGTCTTTCTTTAGCAAAAAGAGGCAACTGCTCTCTTCGTGGGAGGAAGCAGAGAGGTTGAGATCGACATTGGTCACTCCTTCAGGGGTCCTGCATTGGAGGAGTTGGATTCAACAGTTGGCTGACATAATTTACTCAGGCCTCCTGCCCTGCCCCCTTCAGAAAACCACAATGGGGGAGATCCAGTTGAGAAACACTCTTGTTTACTACCCAAAGGTGCCTTTAACTAGACGCATGGTCCATATTAAATTGCTTTAATATTTAATACTTCAGAGGAGAATCAGAATTGCAGAAAAAACAATGTCTGCCAACCTGCCTTCCATTGAGGACCTGTAGACTGCACGAGTCAAAAAGAGGGCGGGGAAAATATTTACTGACCCCTCACATCCTGGACACAAATAGTTTCAACTCCTACCCTCAAAACGTCGCTACAGAGCACTGCACACCAAGACAACTAGACACAAGAACAGTTTTCCCCCGAACGCCATCACTCTGCTAAACAAATAATTTCCTCAACACTGTCAGACTTTCTACTAAATCTGCACTTCTACTAGTTTTTCTCATCATTCCTTTCACCCATTTCCTCCCATGTTGACTGTATGACTGTAACTTGTTGCTTATATCCTAAGATTTTTATTAATATTGCTTCTTCATTGCTTATTTGACCCCTATGACAATCATTAAGTGTTGTACCACATGATTCTTGACAAATCTATATTTTCTTTTATGTACGCTGAGAGCATATGCACCAAAGATAAATTCCTCATGTGTCCAATCACACTTGGCCAATAAAATTATTCTATTCTATTCTATTCCATTCCACTCTACTCTATTCTACCTATCTCCTTTTCTACTTATAACTTTGTTGCTAGTATCCTTATGATTTATATTGTTTTATTGAATTTTCTAGTATGATTTTTGTTGTTTGGTTACTTAGTATCCTATGAGTATCACTAAGTGTTGTACTTTATGATAGAAACATAGAAGCATGACGGAAGAAAAAGACCTCGTGGTCCATCTAGTCTGCCCTTATACTATTTCCTGTATTTTATCTTAGGATGGATATATGTTTATCCCAGGCATGTTTAAATTCAGTTACTGTGGATTTATCTACCACGTCTGCTGGAAGTTTGTTCCAAGGATCTACTACTCTTTCAGTCAAATAATATTTTCTCATGTTGCTTTTGATCTTTCCCCCAACTAACTTCAGATTGTGTCCCCTTGTTCTTGTGTTCACTTTCCTATTAAAAACACTTCCCTCCTGGACCTTATTTAACCCTTTAACATATTTAAATGTTTCAATCATGTCTCAAACGTTTCAATCATGATTCACGATGAATGTATTTATGGCAAATATGATAGCAATAGCACTTATATATCACTTTACAGTGCTTTACTGCTCTCTCTCTAAGCGGTTTAAAGAGTTAATGAACTCAATCTGTATAGTCTGGAGGACAGAAGGAAAAGGGGGGACATGATCGAAACATTTAAATATATTAAAGGGTTAAATAAGGTCCAGGAGGGAAGTGTTTTTAATAGGAAAGTGAACACAAGAACAAGGGGACACAATCTGAGGTTAGTTGGGGGAAAGATCAAAAGCAACATGAGAAAATATTATTTTACTGAAAGAGTAGTAGATCCTTGGAACAAACTTCCAGCAGATGTGGTAGATAAATCCACAGTAACTGAATTTAAACATGCCTGGGATAAACATATATCCATCCTAAGATAAAATACAGAAAATAGTATAAGGGCAGACTAGATGGACCATGGGGTCTTTTTCTGCCGTCAGACTTCTATGTTTCTATGTTTCTATGAGTCAGCCTATTGCCCCCAACAATCTGGGTCCTCATTTTACCCACCTTGGAAGGATGCAAGGCTGAGTCAACCTTGAGCCTGGTGAGATTTAATCTGCCAACCTACTGGCAGCTGGCAATCAGCAGAAATATCCTGCAGTACTGCACCCTAACCACTGTGCCACACTGGCTCATGAATCACTTATATTTTTTATGTACACTGAGAACTTATGCACCGAAGACAAATTCCTTGTGTGTCCAATCACACTTGGCCAATAAAGAATTCCATTCTATTCAAGAGGCAACGGTGCTTTCTGGTTTTTCTTTGAAGACGCTCTGAGCCGAAGAAGCTTCTTGGATAAG
Source organism: Erythrolamprus reginae (assembly GCF_031021105.1). Classification (NCBI taxonomy): domain Eukaryota; kingdom Metazoa; phylum Chordata; class Lepidosauria; order Squamata; family Dipsadidae; genus Erythrolamprus; species Erythrolamprus reginae. The sequence continues at coordinate 34,078,021 of NC_091960.1, forward strand.
AAGCGAAACGTCTTCAAACCCACCCAGATAATCCAGTTGCCTCTTGAAAAAGAACTTTTGGGATAACCATGACCTGGATGAGTGAGAATCTCCATAGACTTCTCTGTTTAATAATAACCTTCCTATCCATGACCAAGTGAGCAGAAGTGAATGGGAGTATGGCAATCAGTATCTCGTGGATGGTTGCAAAAATCACAAGGCTATGACTAGTTTGACCAAGGACATCAGATCACGCGTATATTCTCTCCCAGTGTTCTTTGAGCAATCGTCGGCACTAGGTGGCAGTGCAATTCTTTCATAGGTCTCCAGACTTTAATCCACTCTGAGCAGATCAGTGCAGATCTTGAAGCAAACACCAACCAATCATTTAGATTGGCCATGCTCAGCTCTTCCTTGCTTGCGGTCACTAGTGTCAAAAAGAAAGAAAAAAGAATAATGTCTCTCTTCTTTCTTTCTTTCTTTCTTCTTTCTTTCCTTCTTTCTTTCCTTCTTTCTTTCTTTCTTTCCTTTTTTCTTTCCTTCTTTCTTTCTTTCCTTCTTTCCTTCCTTTCTTCTTTCTTTCTTTCTTTCTTCTTTCCTTCTTTCTTTCCTTTTTTCTTTCCTTCTTTTTTCTTCTTTCTTTCCTTCTTTCTTTCTTTCTTCTTTCCTTCTTTCTTTCCTTTTTCCTTTCTTTCTTTCCTTTCTTTCTTTCCTTTCTTTCACACAGAAGCAAAATCATGTGAGGAGATGCGTGCCCGAGAGAGATTTTAGTGATTTTTTTTTGTCTCTGCGCATGCACAGAAGCAAAAAAAAAATTGCCAAAATGTCTCTCTCCCTCACCCTCGTGCGATTTCAGTGCATTTTTGCTGCCTGCACATGCTCAGAAGCAGAAACACTCTGGGGACACAGGACGTATCCCAGCATCCGGTCAGGTGCCCCTAGAGTTGGCCTTCTCAAAGTCCCGTCAGTTAGACAATGTCACCTGGCGGGGCCTAAGGAAAGAGTCTTTTTTGTGGTGTCCCCGGCCTATGGAATCAACTCCCTCCAGAGATTCGTATTGCTCCCACCCTCCCTGCCTTCTGCAAGACCCATCTCTGTTGACAGGCTTGGGGCCACAAAGTCTAACATGTAGGCCCGGGCGATGAATGAATTTATATATATGACTGGGTGAATGTGAGCGACTGGATTTAAGAAATTGGGGATTGAGGATGTTTTTAGATTTAGATTTCTAGATGTTTTGTATTTTCCTTGTTTTGAGCCGCGCTGAGTCTGAAGAGAAGGGCGGCATAGAAATGAAAGAAAGGAAGGAAGGAAGGAAGGAAGGAAGGAAAGAAAAAGAAAGGAAAGAAAGAAAGGAAGGAAAGGAATGAAAAAGAAAGAAAGAAAGAAAGAAAGAAAAGAAAGAAAGAAAGGAATGAAAGGAATGAAAAAGAAAGAATGAAAGAAAAGAAAGGAAGGAAGGAAGGAAGGAAGGGAAAGGAATGAAAAAGAAAGGAAAGAAAGGAAGAAAGAAAGAAAGAAAGAAAGACAACTGAAGCGGCGGTAATCATCTTCATCTTCTCCATCATCATCATCATCATCATCATCATCATCATCATCATCATCATCATCATCATCATCTTTTCCCCAATAAGAAGTCAGCATGATCTCACCTCAGATAATGGTTCCCCTGGTTCACTTCGCTGGAGCTTCGCGATAAAACGATATTGTCCACTTGGACTTTCAGGGAGTGCAGGGAAGACGAACGGTTCCTAGGTTCTGCAATGCCTTCTGACGAAGCCGACCGTTTGGGCTTGTTGGACCCGGATGGATCGTCTGAACAGAGAAGAGGAAAAAGAGGCCGGCAGCTGAGAAGAGACACCATACCCGGACTCTGCGAACTCTTCCCCTGGCTCGGCTCCTTCCCTCACCTGCAACTGCTGGGCTTCTGCATTTCTTCCGGTTCCTTAAGAAGGGCTCCTGGAGCAAAGCCGCCGCGGTCGATCGCTTGTCTGGATCGGCTTCAAAACATTTCAGGATAAAATCCTTGGCTTCATCAGACATGGAACTGGGCACCTCCGGATGGATCTTGAACATCCCCACCTGAAGAAAAAGAACCCAACTAGCACAGTGATGGCAAAGCTATGGCACAGGTGCCACAGGTGGCACGCGGAGCCATATCTGCTGACACGCAAGCCGATGCCCTAGCTCATCTCTAAGGTGCATATGTGTGCCGGCCAGCTGATTTTTGGTTCACACAGAGGGTCTGGGAGGGTGTTTTTGGCTTCCAGAGAGCCTCCTGGGGGATGGGGGAGAGCGTTTTTACCCTCTGCTGGCTCCAGGGAAGCCTTTGGAGCCTGGGGAGGGTGAAACACAAGCCTACTTCTGTTGTGGTTAGCTCTGGCCCAGCTCCTGCCCCAAGGACTGTGGATGTGGGGGAGACATCCACATGCTGCAGGCCTGTTTTGCCCCCTGGTGGAATCTGCTGATGAAGGCTCCTCTGACCAAGAAGACATGAGTGACAGGGAGGAGGAGAGTGTGGCAGACAGCTCAGAAGGAGATCAATTATCTAGCTCCTCCTTGGATTCGGAACAAGAGTTAATGATACAGCCACTCAGGCAGAGAGCGATGCATAGGCAGCAACAACTGAGAGATTATTATCAAAGAAAATGAGGCCACCTGTGGTTGGGTGGGGCTGTAGTCATTAGTGAGGCTGCTATAAATAGCAGCCTGTGGGTTTGGCCATTGTGGAGGATTATCTGATCGTTGTGTTTCGTGACTGCTTTACTGACTTTGACCTTTTGTGTGCTGATTTTTCCCCGCTTTGAAACTAAACCAGAGCAAAGTGTGTTTCACTTTGTGAAAGAAGAAGGACTGTGAATTGCCTCACAGCTGCAAGCTAAGTATCTCAGAACTGATAAGGGACTTGTACAAATTACCAGTTTGTTTGGAGACGAGTGCTCTTTGCTATACCAAAAGAGGGCTTAGGTTAAGGGAATTTTCATTATAAAGAACATTGTTTTCAATTTTCAAACGTGTGTGTATCTGAAATCTGTACCTGTGAATTTTTGGGAGGAGTCTACCAGAGAGCTGGACAGAACAACTTGGCCCACCAGAAGTTGGGAAACAGGCCATTTCTAGCCTCCAGAGGGCCTCAGGGGGGTTGGGGAAGCTATTTTCGCCCTCCCCAGGCACTGAATTATGGGTGTGGACACTCGCTCATGCATGATAGCGTATACACACTCTCTTTTGGCAAAAAGCTTCACCATCACTGAACTAGCAGTAGGACACAATTCTTTATTCAGAAAACCCAATGGAAGGTTACCGAGGAATTTGCCCTTTTTTCTTTTGTTTGGATGGTGGGAAGTGGACCATTTTGCCTGCTTTTGATTGGAGACGGTGGGAACCGAACCCAACAGCTTCCCCTGAAAACGTTCTTCACATCAGAGACCTTTAACCCTCAACCTTGGCGGTTTGAAGTTGTGCGCACCTCAACTCCCAGAATTCCCCAGTCTGCCTTGCTAAGCCAGAGTTGAAGTCCAGACACTCACAGAATTCTGGGAGTTGAAGTCCAACCCAGGAGCAGTTACAGGTTTGCCTTAAACCAGGGCTTCTCAATTGTTTCTTCTTGCGCCCACCCCAGGAAGAAGTAAACATTTCGTGCTCCCCCAATTCTCCGCCGGGACGATTGTTTGCAATTTTTGGCACGCTTTCGCTGAAAAAACTCAAGTAGTTTATCAGCGTGATTGGGGTGTAATGTGTTTAAGTGACACCTTAGAAACATAGAAACATAGAAGATTGACGGCAGAAAAAGACCTCATGGTCCATCTAGTCTGCCCTTATACTATTTTCTGTATTTTATCTTAGGATGGATCTATGTTTATCCCAGGCATGTTTAAATTCAGTTACTGTGGATTTATCTACCACGTCTGCTGGAAGTTTGTTCCAAGCATCTACTCCTCTTTCAGTAAAATAATATTTTCTCATGTTGCTTTTGATCTTTCCCCCAACTAAATTCAGATTGTGTCCCCTTGTTCTTGTGTTCACTTTCCTATTAAAAACACTTCCCTCCTGGACCTTATTTAACCCTTTAACATATTTAAATGTTTCGATCATGTCCCCCCTTTTCCTTCTGTCTTCCAGACTATTCAGATTGAGTTCATGAAGTCTTTCCTGATACGTTTTATGCTTAAGACCTTCCACCATTCTTGTAGCCCGTCTTTGGACCCGTTCAATTCTGTCAATATCTTCTTGTAGGTGAGGTCTCCAGAACTGAACACAGTATTCCAAATGTGGTCTCACCAGCGCTCTATATAGCAGGATCATAATCTCCCTCTTCTTGCTTGTTATACCTCTAGCTATGCAGCCAAGCATCCTACTTGCTTTCCCTACCGCCTGACTGCACTGTTCACCCATTTTGAGACTGTCAGAAATCACTACCCCCAAATCCTATTACAGACGCCTCCACCTTAATTTATTGGGCTTCATGCTGTCCGCTGCCAACATTTTTAGATACTGTAAACATCCCAGTATCCAGACCATACCTTGAACATTGCGGCCTGTGGGCTGCCCAGCTCGAAGAAGGGCGGTCTGCCTGTAGCCATCTCAATGATGGTGCAGCCCAGGGACCAGATGTCGGCAGGCTTCCCATAACCTCTGGGTCCCTGATCAATTATCTCTGGGGCCATGTACTGCAGGGTACCTACGGGGAAGAAAGTCAGGGAGACAAGAATAAGGCCAGACTTGGAGTATTGCGTCCAGTTTCTGTTGCCACAATGGTTGCCAATTCAATTCTATTCTATTCTATTCTATTTATTTGATTTGTATGCCGCCCCTCTCCGCAGACTCGGGGCAGCTCACAACAGTAATAACACAATATAATAATAATAGTACAATATATAACAAATCTAATAATTAAAGGTCAAGATCCCCATGGACAATTGGTGGAGCCACTGTGTGACACAGAATGTTGGACTCGATGGGCTTTGGCTTGATTCAGCAGGGCTCTTCTTATGTTCTTATGTGGAGGAACATGGGCCAGTTGTAAAATCTGGGGAAGGCTCTGATGATTACTCTGCATCCGAGGCAGAGATAGGGCCAGGGCAGTCTGATAGTTATTAGCTGCCCCCGGAATCAGACATCAGTGAAGCAGACAAACAGCTGGAACCTGTTCCCAGTGTGCGCATGCACAGAGTTGCCGGATGAATGGAACAGCTAAGGAACAAGGGTCGACCTGGGAGTAAGATCACAGGTGGACAATGAACGATCCCTCTCATGGGGAATAAAAGAAGAGAAATAGGAGCGGTGTTCGCAGAAGACAATTAGTTCATTTGGGCAAAGATCTGTTCCTGCATTCTTGCCAAGTATTGTCTGTTGTAGTGTGGAGTCTGAAAGATGTCGGCTTGACAGCTCTCTAAGCCTGATAAAGGTCTGTAATTGACAGCAGAAAAAGACCTCCTGGTCCATCTAGTCTGCCTTTATACTATTGCCTGTATTTTTATCTTAGGATGGATCCATGTTTACCCCATGTTTATCCCAGGCATGTTTAAATTCAGTGACTGGATTTACCAACCACGTCTGCTGGACATTTGTTCCAAGCATCTACTACTCTTTCAGTCAAATAATATTTGCTTCTGATATTTCCCCCAACTAACCTCAGATTGTGCCTCCTTGTTCTTGTGCTCACCTTCCCATTAAAAACACTTCTCTCCTGAACGTTATTTAACCCTTTAACCTATTTAAATGTTTTGATCATGTCCCCCCTTTCCCTATACAGATGGAGTCCATTAAGTCTTTCCTAATAGGTTTTAGGCTTAAGACCTTCCACCATTTTTGTAGCCCGTCTTTGGACCCTCAGTGACTGTGCATTTACCAACCACGTCTGCTGGAAGTTTGTTCCAAGCATCTACTACTCTGTCAGTAAAATAATATTTTATTTATTTATTTATTTATTATTTAGATTTGTATGCCGCCCCTCTCCGCAGACTTTTCTCACGTTACTTCTGATCTTTCCCCCAACTAACCTCAGATTGTGGCCCCTTGTTCTTGTGTTCACTTTCCTATTAAAAACACTTCTCTCCTGAACCTTATTGAACCCTTTCACATATTTAAATATTTCGATCCGGTCCCCCCTTTCCCTTCTGTCCTCCAGACTATACAGATTGAGTTCATTAAGTCTTTCTTGGTAAGTTTTAAAGCATCTTGAAAAACTGTTGGCTGGTATTTTGCCGGAGAGGAATTCACTGTAAACAAAATAAAAGAGGTTTATTTGGAATGTGGAATCGGCTTCGTGTTTTGGGCCTAGGTCAGAACAGCCGCCAGCAGCAACTTCTGCTCATTCTACCGAGTGAGACCGTAGAAATTTGCTTGCTGGTCGCAACATGTAGTTCTTGCCTGGGGCAGCTCATAAATCTACCCAGGGCTGATTTCTCTTTTTTCCCCAAATTCCCAGTTATTGATTGCCCAAACCCTTCTGACACGCTGGTCTGAACTTAATTATTTTACCCTACTCGTCTCTCTCCTATTATTCCTGATCTTCCTAGCTGTTCCTCCTCATCTGCCTGGTGAACTGAAAACAGCTGCCAGGGTTTTTTCCAATGCAAAATTGGAACAAAGAAAGATTAGCAACTTGAGGAAAAAACAGCCGAGGTGTCTGCAGAAAGTTTGATTCGAATCTGTCCCTTCAAGGATGAAGACAAACATTCTATGAGCTTAGGTTTATTGATTGCTGGCATTTTTAATATTGTTGAGCGGCAAATTATATTGCTCCCTCTAACTGTGATTTCTACTGGCAAGCAGAGAGAGAGAGAGACAGACAGACAGAGAGATAGAGAGAGACAGAGAGAGAGACAGACAGAGAGAGAGAGAGACTGAGAGAGACACACACAGAGAGAGAGAGAGACAGACAGACAGACAGAGACACAGAGAGAGAGATAGAGAGAGAGAGATAGAGAGAGACAGAGAGAGACAGAGAGAGACAGAGAGAGACAGAGACACAGAGACACAGAGACACAGAGAGAGAGAGACTGAGAGAGACACACACAGAGAGATAGAGAGACAGAGATAGAGAGAGACAGAGAGAGAGAGAGAGAGAGACAGAGACACAGAGAGACACAGAGACACAGAGAGAGACAGAGAGAGTGAGAGAGAGAGAGAGAGAGGGAGGGAGGGAGAGAGACAGAACTGAATGGGGCCATTGACAAACAAGAATTTGCCTGTCAGCAATCCAGGAAAATTAATAAGTTTGCAAAGTAAATACAATTCGTGTGGAATGCTGAATGGCAGTTGAATTAAAAATGATGTGCAAGGGTGTGCGCAGGCATGCTCATAAGAGCCTGCATGCATGTGCATACAGAAATATGGGTCCATATGGTAGTGTCCATGCTACTAATGCCATAATTATAAGCTACTTATCTGGTTGAAAATATTGGTGAAAGGAATATTGTTTCGTCAATTGTAGGTACTGCAGGATTGTAGGTACCGCTATGTTGGCAGTACCTTACAATCCTGGGGATCGATCAACATTTAGATCACTGTTGGCATTTCTCTGGAAAGCTAAGGATCTCATTTTCTGAAGTTAATCCAGGTTTTATAATCTCAAAATAAAATAAAACTAAAAAAATATGTGTCCATGTATGTTGTGTGTGTATGCACTTGATTGTGCTTGAGTAACTGCAATGCAATTGAAGATGCTTGCACACAAATTGTTAATAACTTGCATTTGGGGTAAAGAGCTATTAAAACACAACCCTAATCAAGAAATAGTATAGGTTCCTTTTCAAGGTGCCTTCTCACTCTGTTCTCTTCTAAAACAAGACCCTAATCAAGGAATTACAAACAATCAAATAGCTTAATCAAGAAACCACTAAAAACACTGATAAGGCAAGCCATTAGTGTGTGTATGTATATATGTATATGTGTGTGTGTGTGTGTGTGTGTATATGTATGTATGTATGTATGTATGTATGTATGTATGTATGTATCACATGTTTTTTGCTGAAATTTTAAAATTAAGGGAGACTAGGATGGCACCATTTCGGCCTTGTTCTGGCCTCATCAGCTAGACCACACCCTTACTGGGATTTGATATACATTCATACATACATACATACATACATACATACAAGGCAGAAGCCCCAGGATCATATCCCAGTAAGGTTATGGCTAGCTGATGAGGCCAGAACAAGGCAGAAATAGCGCTATCCTAGTCTCCCTTAATTTTAAAAATTCAGCAAAAACATGTGATCTATCTATCTATCTATCTATCTATCTATCTATCTATCTACCTACCTACCTACCTACCTACCTACCTACCTACCTACCTACCTACCTACCCATCTATCCTGCTCCAAAAAACCAAGGGAACACTCAAATAACACATCTTAGATCTGAATGAATGAAATATTCTCATTGAATAATTTGTTCTGTACAAAGTTGAATGTGCACAACAGCAGGTGAAATTGATGGTCAATCAGTGTTGCTTCCTAAGTGGACGGTTTGATTTCACAGATGTTTGATTGACTTGGAGTTATATTGCGTTGTTTAAGTGTTCCCTTTATTTTTTTGAGCAGTGTAAATAAAAAGCAAACCCTGTTCGCTTCTAGCGCTGATGCTGTTACCTAGTTTGGTGATGAAATGTCTGCAAAACAACCAAGCAAACTTAGAGAGCAGCAAGGACCCCGTATTTAAAATTTTCATCCATAGCCCCTGAGCCCTTACCTGTGAACGTCTCGGTGCTTGGGCTGATCCCAGCTAGTCTTTTGGAAGTGCCAAAGTCTGAAATTTTTAATACGCCGCTATAAGTGTTGATCAAGACGTTATCTCCCTGTCAATCATAGAAACTGTTGCGTTAGAGAACCAGGGAAAGCCCAAGATCGCCAGAGAAGAAAACACAGGGTTGCAATATCAAACCATCCCCCCCCTCAATGTGGTTTGCTTCCTCACCTTAATATCTCGGTGGATAATCTGATTATCATGGAGGTAACGTAAACCTTCTAGAATCTGCTTTGTGTAGAATACGATGGTTGGTTCGTTGTCCTTCAGTGGACCCCACATTGACCGTAAGAGGGAAGAGAGGCTTCCTGTATGGACAAATGGGAGGGGAGGAAGAACCATGGGGAATTAAGATTTCTGCACCAGAAATACATACCTGTTCTGTCAGGCTCTCTGGCAGACTCCTCCCAAAAATTCACAGGTACAAATTTCAGACACACACACGTCTGACAATTCAAAACAATGTTCTTTATAATGAAAATCCACTTAAACTAAGCCCTCTTTTGGTATAGCAAAGAGCACTGGTCTCCAAACAAACTGGTCATTTGTACAAGTCCCTTATCAGTTCTGTGATACTTAGCTTGCAGCTGTGAGGCAATTCACAGTCCTTCTTCTTTCACAAAGTGAAACACACTTTGCTCTGGTTTAGTTTCAAAGCGGGGAAAAATCAGCACACAAAAAGTCAAAGTCAGTAAAGCAGTCACGAAACACAAGGATCGGATAATCCTCCACAATGGCCAAACCCACAGGCTGCTATTTATAGCAGACTCACTAATGACCACAGCCCCACCCAACCACAGGTGGCCTTATTTTCTTTGATAATAATCTCTCAGTTGTTGTTGCCTATGCATCGCTCTCCGCATGCCTGGCTGTATCATTAACTCTTGTTCTGAATCCAAGGAGGAGCTAGATAATTGATCTCCTTCTGAGCTGTCTGCCGCACTCTCCTCCTCCCTGTCACTCATGTCTTCTTGTTCAGAGGAGCCTTCATCATCAGATTCCACCGTGGGCAAAACAGGCCTGCAGCATGTGGATGTCTCCCCCACATCCACAGTCCTTGGGGCAGGAGCAGGGCCAGAGCTAACCACAACACATACCGTAGAAACAAAGAAGATTGACAGCAGAAAAAGACCTCCTGGTCCATCTAGTCTGCCCTTATACTATTTCTAATATTTTATCTTGTTGTGGTTGGCTCTGGCCCAGCTCCTGCCCGAAGGAATGTGGAGGTGGATGCAGGGGAAACATCAACATGTCATAGGCCTGTTTTATTGCCGACAGAGTCAGGGAGTGCAGTTTTCTCGGACGAAGAAGGTGGGGGTGACTTGGAAGTGGGGGGCGAGGGATGAGGAAGTGTTAGACCCACGCAAGCGCAGAATTATGCATAGAAGAGACCAATTGCAGAAATATTACAGGACATAAGAGAGGCCACCTGTGTTTGGGTGGAGTTCCAGTAATTAGAGCTGCTGATATAAATAGCAGCGTGTTGGTTTGGTCGTTGTGGAAGATTATCTGATCGTTGTTCTTCAGGACTGTGCCTTGCTGTTTCCGGACTTTGTTGATTTTTCACGACTTTGAAACCAAAGCAGAGCAAAGTGTGTGTGTGTTTCACTTCGTGGAAGAAGAAGGGCTGTGACGTTCCTTCACAGCTGCTAGCTAAGTCCTTAAGGACTGATTAAGGGGATTTTACAGACTACCAGGTTGTTTTGGGACGAGTGCTCTTTGCAATACAAAAAGGGTGCTTTGTTTCTTTTGAATTTTTGTGATAAAGAACATTGTTTTTGAACTTTCAAGTGTGTGTGTGTGTGTGTCTGAAATTTGTACCCTTGAATTTTCGGGAGACTCTTACCATAGAGCCAGGCAGAACATATCTCAGGATGGATCTATGTTTATCACAGGCATGTTTAAATCCAGTTCCTGAATTGTGGTTGTACATTGAGGACTCACTGTTGTGGTTAGCTCTGGCCCAGCTCCTGCCCCAAGGACTGTGAATGTGGGGGAGACATCCACATGCTGCAGGCCTATTTTGCCCCTGGTGGAATCTGCTGATGAAGGCTCCTCTGACCAAGAAGACATGAGTGACAGGGAGGAGGAGAGTGGGGCAGACAGCTCAGAAGGAGATCAATTATCTAGCTCCTCCTTGGATTCAGAACAAGAGTTAATGATACAGCCACGCATGCGGAGAGCGATGCATAGGCAGCAACAACTGAGAGATTATTATCAAAGAAAATGAGGCCACCTGTGGTTGGGTGGGGCTGGGGTCATTAGTGAGGCTGCTATAAAGGGCAGCCTGTGGGTTTGGCCATTGTGGAGGATTATCTGATCGTTGTGTTTCATGACTGCTTTACTGACTTTGACTTTTTGTGTGCTGATTTTCCCCCGCTTTGAAACTAAACCAGAGCAAAGTGTGTTTCACTTTTTGAAAGAAGGACTGTGAATTGCCTCACAGCTGCAAGCTAAGTATCTCAGAACTGATAAGGGACTTGTACAAATTACCAGTTTGTTTGGAGACGAGGGCTCTTTGCTATACCAAAAGAGGGCTTGGTCTAAGTGAATTTTCATTATAAAGAACATTGTTTTGAATTTTCAAACGTGTGTGTGTCTGAAATTTGTACCTGTGAATTTTTGGGAGGATTCTACCAGAGAGCCCGACAGAACACTCACTATGCCCTAGGGAAAGGAAGTGACTGTGGGAGCGCACGTCGCAAATGTGGAGCCAGAGTTTTTTGTTGGGTTTTGCAAAAAGAGTTTGTAGCAGGACGTGAAACAGTCTGAGCTCGACATGTTTTGCATCCCTCTTAAGAGTTTGGGGGCTTTTTCTTCCTTTTATAACCCACATTAAATACAAGTCAAGGCCTAAACTTCAACATTCATCTGTTGTTGTTTTTTCCCTCCTAGACGAATAGCTAGAAAACGTCCTGCTTGCTTTGGCAATTAGATCTGCAAGGGGTTCCAGGAGGCAAAACGAAGAGCTCGAGATGCTCACCCAGCGGGAACGAGACCCATTTACTTCCTGATCCTTAGCATAATTGATCCATCTGTGCTGTGCAGCCCTTGTTTTAATACTCGCAGTAAGATGGCGAAGGAGGATCCGTCTGAGCACACATGTTCTAAATGAAAGCTAATTTCCCCCAACAGGTACGGGAGTCAGGCCTCGGTTTAGGTAGCCCGCTTTTTTGTTGTTGTTGCACGTTCATAAATTTTGCGGTGCAATTCTCAGCTCAAAAAAAAAAAAGATTAGTATTTTTTCAAAACTGGTATATACGACTAATTAAACAGAGCTATAATAGAATGTCAATACAGTTAGAACCGTTTTTAGGATATGCTACATTTTCGTCCAATTTTTGTTCGTTTTAAATGTCTTTGTGTTGTTTTGTGTACAGTGTTTCCTCGATTTTCGCGGGGGATGCGTTCCGAGACCGCCCGCGAAAGTCGAATTTCCTCGAAGTAGAGATGAGGAAGTAAATACACTAGTTTTTGGCTATGAACAGTATCCCAAGCCTTCCCTTAACACTTTAAACCCCTAAATTGCAATTTCCCATTCCCTTAGCAACTATTTAGATTATTACTCACCATGTTTATTTATTAAAGTTTATTTAAAAAATATTTATTAAAGGCAGACAAAAGTTTGGCAATTACATATGACGTCATCAGGTGGGGAAAACCGTGGTATAGGGAAAAAACCCACGAAGTATTTTTTAATTAATATTTTTGAAAAACCGTGGTATAGACTTTCCGCGAAGTTCGAACCCGCGAAAATCGAGGGAACACTGTATTGTACCTTTTTATGTATTTAAATAAAAGTTAAATTTTAATAATAATAATAATAATAATAATAATAATAATAATAATAAATAATAAAAGTGCGTATGAAAACATGGAGGGAAAATGCATCATTTGTCTGAAATGGTATAGGGACGTAATGGCAAACCTTTTTCTTCTTGGGTGCTGAAAGAGCATGCCTGCGCACTATCGCGTATGCACAAGTGCCCACACCCATAATCCAAGGCCTGGAGAGGGCGAAAACAGCTTCCCCCGCCCCCTGGAGGCTTTCTGGAGGCCAGAAACGGCCTGTTTCCCAACTTCTAGTGGCCCCAGTAGACTCGTGTTTCATCCTCCCCTGGAGCCGGGGGAGCGTAAAAATGCCCTCCCCATCCCCCTGGAGGTTTTCTGGAAGCCAAAAATGCCCTCCAAGAGCCTCTGTGTGCACCAAAAATCAGCTGGCCGGGACACACGTGCACATAATTAAAGATCTAAGTGCCAAAGCCCACTGCAACAACATCGCCAAGAAGGCCTCAAGAGTTGTTAATCTAATCCTATGTAGCTTCTGCTCTGGCAATGTCACACTACTTACCAGAGCTTACAAAACTTTTGCCAGACCCATTCTCGAATACAGCTCATCTGTTTGGAACCCATATCACATTTCTGACATTAACATCCTCGAAAATGTCCAAAGATGCTTCACCAGAAGAGTCCTTCACTCCTCCACTCGAAACAGAACACTCTACGAAACTAGACTTATAATCCTGGGTCTTGAAAGCTTAGAACTACAACGCCTTAAACATGATCTAAGTATTGCCCACAAGATCATATGCTGCAGTGTCCTGCCTATCAAAGACTACTTCAGCTTCAACCACAACAACACAAGAGCACACAACAGATTCAAGCTTGATATTAAACGCTCCAAACTTGACTGTAAAAAATATGACTTCAGTAACCGAGTTGTCGAAGCATGGAACTATTACCGGACTCCATAGTATCATCCCCTAACCCCCAACACTTTACCCTTAGACTATCCACGGTTGACCTCTCCAGATTCCTAAGAGGTCAGTAAGGGGTGTACATAAGCGCACTAGAGTGCCTTCCGTCCCCTGTCCTATAGTCTCTCCTATATCTCGTATTCCTTCTCTACTATATCCTCTATAACCTTCATTGTGTATTATTGTGTATTGGACAAAATAAATAAATAAAATAAAATAAAAACATTGGAGCTGAGCTAGGGCAACGGCTCGCGTGCCAGTAGATATGGCTCCACGTGCCATCTCTGGCACCGGTGCCGTAGTTTCGCCATCACTGGTATAGGGTCATGATAGCGAACCTATATCACTACTTACTCACCTCCAGGCACTTCCTCCATGAAGATTTTGAGGAAGCCATTTTGACTCACGGAACCCAGATAACGGACAATATTCCTGTGTTTCAGGCGCTTGTGCAGGGCAATCTCCTCATGCAGAGGCTGGGAGTATCTGAGAAGTAAAACCAACAAGGAAAGACCCAGGCAATTTAGATGTTGGCTATTTTCATTGGGATTTTTGCTTCCGCCCATGAGCAGAAGCAAAAAAATGGTGATTTTCACCAGGAATCTGTCCATTAAGAATATAAGAACCTAAGAAGAGCCCTGCTGAATCAGGCCAAAGCCCATTAAGTCCAACATTCTGTATCCCACAGTGGCCCACCAGTTGTCCATGGGGATCTTGAGCAGAAAGAGAAGGCAAGACCCTCCCTTTCCCTTGACCCCCAACAAATGGTCCCCAAGGGAACCTTGCCTGCCTCAACCAACATAGAGGCGGCACATGGACATCCATTTCAATAACCACTGATACACTTGGCATCCATGAATCTGTCTAATCCTGCCTTGAAGCTCTGCAGGCTGACAGCTGTCACGACCTCTTCTGGAAGGGAATTCCATAAGCCAAGGACCCTCTGGTGAAGAAATATTTCCCTTTATTTGTCCTCACTTTCTGACCTATGAGCTTTAGGGAGGGCCCCCTCGTCCTAGTATTGTGTGATAGAGAAAATTTTTTTCTCTATCCACCTTTTCTATCCCATGCATGATTTTATACACTTCGATCAAGTCACCCCTTCAACGCCGTCTTTCAAGGCTGAAGAGACCAAGACGTTGCCGTTCCCAGGCTGAAATATATCAGTCGTGCTGTTCCTAGGCCTTTTCCACTGGCCGGACAGCCCCCCCACAAACGCATGGGGGGAGGAGACCATGATGGGAGCCACTACACTAGAGGGACAAGCGAATTGCAATGGTCCTTGTTTTCCTTTAGCTTGAATTTTGAACCTAAAGCAAGACAGGACTCCCTGAAATTCAATCATCCTTCTCTTGAGTTATTTATTTATTTATTTATTTATTGATTGATTGATTGATTGATTGATTGATTGATTGATTTGATTTGATTTGTATGCCGCCCCTCTCCGCAGACTCGGGGCGGCTAACAACAGTGGTAAAACAACACGAACAATCCAATTAATAAAAACAACTAAAAAAACCCTTATTATAAAAAACCAAACATACACACAAACATACCATGCATAACTTGTAATAGCCTAGGGGGAAAGGATAACTTAACTCCCCCATGCCTGGCAATAAAGGTGGGTCTTAAGTAATTTGTGAAAGACAAGGAGGGTGGGGGCCGTTCTAATCTCTGGGGGGAGTTGGTTCCAGAGGGCCGGGGCCGCCACAGAGAAGGCTCTTCCCCTGGGGCCCGCCAAACAACATTGTTTGGTCGACGGGACCCGGAGAAGGCCAACTCTGTGGGACCTAACTGGTTGCTGGGATTCATGCGGCAGAAGGCGGTCCCGGATGTATTCTGGCCCAATGCCATCCTGCATTAAATTGTCCTGTGGTGAGCTGACAAGTTATCCCACGGTGAATTGGATGTGGTGAGATAACTGGGGGTGAGTCGGCTGGGGCACATTGGCCATGGCGAGCTTTCCCATCCCAGGTCTTACCTGCTGTCCCGCTCCGGAATCTCTTTAATGGCAATGCGCACTTGGTTGCTTCGGTCTCGTCCGGCATAGACCACACCGTATGTTCCTTTTCCCAAAACCACCCTGTCGCCTGCTTCAGTGTACTCATAGTCATACTGTGAACATGAAAGTGTAAAAAGAATATAAGGAAGTGCAAAGCCTGGTCAGATACCCAAACAGCCCTATAACTAGAGTGAATCTTGAGGCCTGGGGCAGGCGATCCAGGCAAAGGTGGCAGATAATAATGAATCCTGGGTTTCTTAAATTAGCTTCTTGACCTTAGAAACATAGAAGACTGACGGCAGAAAAAGATCTCATGCTCCATCTAGTCTGCCCTTACACTATTTTCTGTATTTTATCTTAGGATGGATATAGGTAGCGTAGAAGAACACAACTCTGCCATGTTGCTTTGTCATTTCGCAACGAAATCCCGAACGGTGCAGTTTTTCAAATGTATGGAAGAAGCATATAAATTTTAGATAAAAAGCGAAAGATAATGAATATTTAAATGGAAACCTGTTCCAATCATACCTATTTTCTCTTAAGTGTAATACTTGGGTTGTAAATTTAATGGGGCACATGAGCTTACACGTTTAATCAGCATCTAGAGAAATAATTGTTAAAGTCTTCAGCTGCATTCATTTCAATGTTTCGTCTTGGTTGTAGTGAGTGATAAAACTCCACTTTTCTCAAAGCTATTTTGACGGCATAAACAAGGCGGACCTTTGGTGCCTTTAAAAGTGTTTGTGTAATAATAATAGAACATACCTAACGCATAGTCATAACTTCTTGTTCTGACTATGCGTTAGGTATGTTCTATTATTAGCTTAAAAATAAGAACTTAAATGCAATAGTAAATAATATAAATTACAAATGATATGTTATCAATGAAACCATTGGTGTTAATACCGCTAATAACAAAAGGAGGCTGACAACATAGCCAGCCAAAGGAGGGAAGGGGAGATATATTATATGCTTGTCTTTCAATTTTCATGTGTGTATTGTACATTGTTTAGATGTAATGTTACGTCTGTTTTTTACTGTTTTTAATATTTATATGTAAATAAAAATTAATTAAAAAAAAAAAGTTTGTGTAATAATTTCAAATTGTTTGCAAACGCCTTTTTAAAAAAAAAATAGTCTTAAACCATCTGAGAATGCTTTACAACATCAGGAAAATAGGATGTTGGAGACACACTTCAACACAGTACAAACGTGCTTGCATTAAAAAAAATAAGTGTAACTATTCCAATTCCATTTATGAAATCTGACAATCTGGCAGCTGAAAGTTGAGCAGTGACTTCTGCTATCATATTTGGACAAAATTGAACGGGTCCAAAGACGGGCTACAAGAATGGTGGAAGGTCTTAAGCATAAAACATATCAGGAAAGACTTCATGAACTCAATCTGTATAGTCTGGAGGACAGAAGGAAAAGGGGGGACATGATCGAAACATTTAAATATGTTAAAGGGTTAAATAAGGTCCAGGAGGGAAGTGTTTTTAATAGGAAAGTGAACACAAGAACAAGGGGACACAATCTGAAGTTAGTTGGGGGAAAGATCAAAAGCAACGTGAGAAAATATTATTTTACTGAAAGAGTAGTAGATCCTTGGAACAAACTTCCAGCAGACGTGGTTGGTAAATCTACATTAATTGAATTTAAACATGCCTGGGATAAACATAGATCCATCCTAAGATAAAATGCAGGAAATAGTATTAGGGCAGACTTGATGGACCATGAGGTCTTTTTCTGCGGTCAATCTTCTATGTTTCTAAATGGATATAGGTGGGGGTATTTTTAATTTAAAAAGGATTTTCTACCTCCTTGCAAATACTCAGCTAAAGCAGGGTCCATTCTATCAAGTATGATTTTACTGAAAGAGTAGTAGATGCTTGGAACAAGCTTCCAGCAGATGTGGTTGGTAAATCCACAGTAACTGAACTTAAACATGCCTGGGATAAACACAGATCCATTCTAAGATAAACATAGAAACATAGAAGACTGACGGCAGAAAAAGACCTCATGGTCCATCTAGTCTGCCCTAATACTATTTCCTGTATTTTATCTTACAATGGATATATGTTTATCCCAGGCATGTTTAAATTCGGTTACTGTGGATTTACCAACCACGTCTGCTGGAAGTTTGTTCCAAGGATCTACTACTCTTTCAGTAAAATAATATTTTCTCACGTTGCCTTTGATCTTTCCCCCAACTAACTTCAGATTGTGTCCCCTTGTTCTTGTGTTCACTTTCCTATTAAAAACACTTCCCTCCTGAACCCTATTTAACCCTTTAACATATTTAAATTTTTCGATCATGTCCCCCCTTTTCCTTCTGTCCTCCAGACTATACAGATTGAGTTCATGAAGTCTTTCCTGATACGTTTTATACTTAAGACCTTCCACCATTCTTGTAGCCCGTCTTTGGACCCGTTCAATTTTGTCAATATCTTTTTGTAGGTGAGGTCTCCAGAACTGAACACAGTATTCCAAATGTGGTCTCACCAGCGCTCTGTATAAGGGGATCACAATCTCCCTCTTCCTGCTTGTTATACCTCTAGCTATGCAGCCAAGCATCCTACTTGCCTTTCCTACCGCCTGACCACACTGCTCACCCATTTTGAGACTGTCAGAAATCACTACCCCTAAATCCTTCTCTTCTGAAGTTTTTGCTAACACAGAACTGCCAATGCAATACTCAGATTGAGGATTCCTTTTCCCCAAGTGCATTATTTTACATTTGGAAACATTAAACTGCAGTTTCCATTGCTTTGACCATTTATCTAGTAAAGCTAAATCATTTACCATATTACAGACCCCTCCAGGAATATCAACCCTATTGCACACTTTAGAGTCATCGGCAAATAGGCAAACCTTCCCTACCAGACCTTCCCCTATGTCACTCACAAACATATTAAATAGAATAGGACCCAGAACAGACCCTTGTGGCACACCGCTTGTAACCTGTCTCTGCTCAGAATACTCGCCATTAACAATAACTCTCTGATGTCTATGCTTCAGCCAGCTTGAAATCCACTGAACTATCCAGGGATTAAGTCCAATCTTCACTAATTTATCTATCAGCTCTTTATGTGGAACCGTATCAAAGGCTTTGCTGAAGTCCAGATAGGCAATATCCACGGCACCACCTTGATCCAACACCTTTGTGACATAGTCAAGGAACTCAATGAGATTAGTCTGACACGATTTGCCTTCAGTAAAGCCATGCTGATTTGGGTCCAATAAGTTATTGTTTTTTAGGTGCTGATTTATCCTCTTTTTGAGTAGAGTCTCCATCATTTTAACTACAACTGATGTCAAGCTAACTGGCCTGTAGTTACCAGCTTCTTCTCTACTGCCCTTCTTGTGGATAGGCACAACACTGGCCATTCTCCAATCCTCAGGAACATCTCCTGTTAACAGGGATTGGTTAAACAAATCAGTCAGGGGGGTAGCAATGACAGATCTGAGTTCTTTAAGAACTCTGGGGTGGATGCCATCTGGACCCATTGCCTTATAAAATACAAGACATAGTATAAGGGCAGACTAGATGAACCATGAGATCTTTTTCTGCCGTCAATCTTCTATGTTTCTACGTTAAGAAAATTTCCGCACAGCAGTAAACAAGACCTCTGCACGGTTGCTATTTTTATAATGAGTCATCTCTGGAGCTGGCTAGGTTTGTTGTTTCCTTCTTCACTTTATTGTGAAATCCTTCCTGAGAAAAACAAAAAAAAAGTTTCCTCTTGATTCACAACGCCTTCCCCCGAAGTCACCTCTAGTTCCACTGGAGAGCTGCACCAGTTCCCTTCTTCACCCATCCCTGCCATGAACGAGTGGACCAGTTCAAAAAACCTGAAATAAAAAAGGAAGAGGAAGGAAAAATCTCAGGGGGTAATATAAGCTCAGGAAAAAAAACCTTCATGAAGATTGAAACGGCTTTAAAGTCATCAAAGTGCCTGAGAAGTTTAGAGAAGTCCATCTCCAGGGATGCTAGTCAACAGCTATCCCCCATCACCTTTGGGTAGTTAAAAAGTGATGGAAGATAATCAGAACTGAAGAAAAAACAATGGCTGCCAACCTGCCTTCCATCTCCGGGACTGCCTTCTGCCGCACGAATCCCAGCGACCGGTTCGGTCCCACAGAGTTGGCCTTCTCCGGGTCCCGTCGACTAAACAATGTCATCTGGTGGGACCCAGGGGAAGAGCCTTCTCTGTGGCGGCTTCGACCCTCTGGAACCAGCTCCTCCCTGAGATTAGGATTGCCCCCACCCTCCTTGCCTTTCGCAAACTCCTTAAAACCCACCTCTGCCGTCAGGCATGGGGGAATTGAAACATCTCCCCCTTGCCCATGTTGTTTTGGTGTTGGATTGATTGTGTGCTTGTTTTTTTAATATTCTGGGGTTGTTTTTTATGAATTTTTTAGCTTAAAATTGTAATTGGATTGGTGGGTATTGGATTTGCTATTGTGTATTGTTTTTACTTTGTTGTGAGCCGCCCCAAGTTTGCGGAGAGGGGTGGCATATAAATCCAATAAATCTAATCTAATCTAATCTGTATACTGCACAAGTCAAAAAGAGGGCGGGGAAAATATTTACTGACCCCTCGCATCCTGGACACAAACTGTTTCAACTCCTACCCTCAAAACGTCGCTACAGAGCACTGCACACCAAGACAACTAGACACAAGAACAGTTTTTCCCCCCAAACGCCATCCCTCTACTAAACAAATGATTCCCTCAACACTGTCAGACTTTCTACTAAATCTGCACTTCTATTCTACTAGTTTTTCTCATCATTCCTTTCACCCATTTCCTCCCATGTTGACTGTATGACTGTAACTTGTTGCTTGTATCCTAAGATTTTTATTAACATTGCTTCTTCATTGCTTATTTGACCCCTATGACAATCATTAAGTGTCGTACCACATGATTCTTGACAAATGTATATTTTATTTTATGTACGCTGAGAGCATATGCACCAAGACAAATTCCTTGTGTGTCCAATCACACTTGGCCAATAAAAATTCTATTCTATTCTATATAGTGGTACCTCTACCTAAGAATGCCTCTACTTAAGAACTTTTCTAGATAAGAACCAGGTGTTCAAGATTTCTTTGCCTCTTCTTAAGAACCATTTTCCACTTAAGAACCTGAGCCCGGAAAAATTTCCCAGGAAATTTGAGAGCAGCACGAAGGCCCGGCCAGTTTCCTGCCATTCCCTCTTTAATCCTGGCCACCTCGGGCTTTTCTGGTCTGCCAGAGGAGCCTTTCGGTGGTGCTTAAGAAGGCTTTGGCAGACCAGAGAGAATGAAGCATTTTCCTTTCTCTGGGCACTTAGAGAGGAAATAAACCTCTGCCAGCGCCCAGAGAAAAGAAACGCTCCTGTTGCTCTGGGCAGCCCAGAGCAAACGGAGCATTTTCCTTTCTTTGGGCGCTTGGAAAGGGAATAAAACACTTCACTTGGTGACTCCCTCATGCTACCTCCCACACAACTGGTGCGAGGTTGCCTCCCATAGCATCTGGGTGCGGAAAGGCAAAAGGGGGCGCTTTGCCCTGGCCGGATCAACTCAGCTTCAGCCAAACCAAGGAGTCACCACAATGAAGGACAGGAGTCGGCTACAAAGCGAGCGAGCAAGAGGAGAGGGGAGCCCTTCAGCATGGGAAGGAAGAGGAAGCAGGTAGCAGCAGCAGCAGCCACCACCTTTCGGTTAAAGGAGCGGGAGGTTCCCCCCTCTCGCCCACCTGGATTGCTCTCTCTGACACAGTGTACGGGAGGCAGCCTCACGCCAGGTGTATGGGAGGCACGTGCTCCTCCTTGCCACCTCAGAGTCCCTCTTTTTTTTTTAAGCCTTAAAGTTTTGGATTTTTTTGACTCCTCTCCCCTCACCTTCTTCCTTCGGCAGCGACTGTCCTCCTCCTCTTCTTCTTCCTCCTCCTCCTCCCACCCAAATTCTGAGCTTTTATTTCTTTCCTAATGGGTTTGCACACATTATTTGCTTTTACATTGATTCCTATGGGAAATATGGCTTCTACTTACAAACTTTTCTACTTAAGAACCTTCTCACGGAACAAATTAAGTTCTTAAGTAGAGGTGCCACTGTATTGGCAACACATTGGGGAAGATGCCTTCGAGAAGGAAGAAGTTGTCATCCTCCAAGTACTTTACACCAAGGCTGTCCACCCATGGCAACTTTTAAGACCTTTTGGACTTCAACTCCCAGAATTCCCCAACTAGCCAGCCATGTAGGCAGGGGAATTCTGGGAGTTGACGTCCACAAGTATTAAAGTTGCTAAGTTTGGAGAGCCCTGATTTAGACTACTATTTCTACCAGTCTCCATACTAATTCTAGCTTTAAGCACTGGCATTTGGGGATCTGGATTTGGTTGACTGTGCATGAAGCAACAACCTATATATCTTTTTTTTAAAAAATATATATAATTAGGATCATAAACAGCATGCTTATATTTGATGGTCGTTTATTCCAGTATTTTGTCTTGATTATTTCTTTTTTTTTTTAGTAAAAATAATGCCAAAGTGCAATTCCCCTTTCAAAACTGCTTTTCAAAATTGGCAATTCAAAGAGGTGTTGAAGACTGGGTGTTGAAGACCACACCTCTTCGAGCTGCCAAGTTTGGAAAAACACTGCTTTGAAATGACTGACAATCCCACTGGAAATCCATAGGGAACTCTTGGAGAATAGTTCCTTTCCTTTCCATTTATAGCCCTTGACTTTTCAAAAAATACCTTCACCCACACAATTTTCAAGCTTCACAGCAACCCTGAAGCTAGCTCTCACCGTTTTAATGTTCACACTGAAATAATCAAATCAGTGGCAATTGGTTGCCAAGTACTGTTTGGGAGGTACATTATTTACATCTGGGCTATTGTAGGTTTCCAGCGGTGGCAAACGGTAGCAGTGGTGACAGGTGGTGGTGGCAATATTAAGCTATTTAATACCTCTGATTATTTATTTATTTATTCATTCATTCATTCATTCATTCATTCATTCTATCTATCTATCTATCTATCTATCTATCTATCTATCTATCTATCTATCTATCTATCTATCTATCTATCTATTTATTGGATTTGTATGCTGCCCCTCTCGGCAGACTCGGGGCAGCTAACAACAGTGATAAAAAACAGCATGTAACAATCCAATACTAAACAACTAAAAAAACCCTTATTATAAAACCAAACATACATACAAACATATCATGCGTAAATTGTAAGGCCTAGGGGGAAAGAATATCTCAGTTTCCCCATGCCTGATGGCAGAGGTGGGTTTTAAGTAGCTTATGAAAGGTGAGGAGGGTGGGGGCAATTCTAATCTCTGGGGTGAGTTGGTTCCAAAGGGCCGGAGCTGCCACAGAGAAGGCTCTTCCCCTGGGTCCCGCCAAGCGACATTGTTTGGTGGACGGGACCCGGAGAAGACCCACTCTGTGGGACCTAACTGGTCGCTGGGATTCGTGCGGCAGAAGGCGGTCCCTGAGATAATCTGGTCCGGTGCCATGAAGGGCTTTATAGGTCATAACCAACACTTTGAATTGTGACCGGAAACCGATCGGCAACCAATGCAGACTGCAGAGTGTTGGTGTAACATGGGCATATTTGGGAAAGCCCATGACTGCTCTCGCAGCTGCATTCTGCACGATCTGAAGTTTCTGAACACTTTTCAAAGGTAGCCCCATGTAGAGAGCATTACAGTAGTCGAGCCTCAAGGTGATGAGGGCATGAGTGACTGTGAGCAGTGACTCCCGGTCCAAATAGGGCCACAACTGGTGCACCAGGCAGACCTGGGCAAACGCCCCCCTCGCCACAGCTGAAAGATGGTTCTCTAATGTGAGCTGTGGATCGAGGAGGACGCCCAAGTTGTGGACCCTCTCTGAGGGGGTCAGTGATTCCTCCCCCAGGGTAATGGATGGGCACATCACTTCCACTGCTTCACTGACTGGACAAGGGGCGGAGAGGTAAAGCTGGGTATCATCTGCATACTGATGATACCTCACCCCATGCCCTTGGATGATCTCGCCCAGTGGTTTCATGTAGTTATTAAATAGCAGGGGGGAGAGGACCGACCCCTGAGGTACCCCACAAGGGAGCAACCTAGAGGCTGACCTCTGACCCCCCACTAACACCGAATGTGACCAACCGGAGAGGTAGGAGGAGAACCACTGAAGAACAGTGCCTCCCACTCCCAACCCCTCCAGCCGGCGCAGAAGTACCATGGTCGATGGTATCGAAAGCCGCTGAGAGGTTAAGGAGCACCAAGACAGAGGATAACCCCTGTCCCGGGCCCACCAGAGATCATCCATCAGAGCGACCAAAGCAGTTTCCGTGCTGTAGCCAGAATTAAAAATGCCACCGCCACACCAGCCCCCCTCTCCCAGCTGCAATATTCTCTCTTTAAAGTGCACAGACATTTTCCACCCACTTTTTTTTGGGGGGTGGGGGGTGTCTGTCTGTCAGGAACTGACATAACATTCCAAACTGCAGAGAGGAGAACTGTAATCAATGTAAAGACTCAACAATGTGAACCTGAATTATACACCATTTTCCAAAGGTGGTCTCATTAGCGCAGTATAGAACCGTATTATTGCTTCTGGTGGTCTTGATGTTCTTCCTCTATTGGTTACAGCCCAGGACCGCCCTGGCTTGCTTGCTCTCTCTTTCTTTGGGTCTTGGCTTCTGTTGGTGCGCCCTCATCTCAACTCAACTCACCAGCGGCAGTGATTTTGGGTAGGGAAGTATAACTGGAAATCTTCCACTGTATGCCGCACATAAAGGAAACAGCATCGTTCGTCGCACTTGGAAATACTGGTGCAAAAAAGAAAAAGAGAGAAGAATTCAGGCTGGAATTCAGGTACAAAACAGACCTTCAGGGAGAAGAAGGCTTGGTCCACTGGGAGAGAACTTCAGTTGGGTAGGAATATCCATTCCTTCTTCTTAGCAGTCAACACCAACCCCAGAAAATTGACTTATCCTTTCAATATTAGACAGATTCGTGGATGCCAAGTGTATCGGTGGTTATTAAAACAGATGTCCATGTGCCAACTCTATGTTGGTGGAGGCAGGCAGGATTCCCTTGAGTGCCATTTGTTGGGGGGTCAAGAGAAAGGGAGGGTTTTGCCTTCTCTTTCTGCTCAAGATCCCCATGAACAATTGGTGGAGCCACTGTGTGACACAGAATGCTGGAATCGATGGGCTTTGGCCTGATTCAGCATGGCTCTTCTTAGGTTCTTATATCCTTTATCATTAGTGATCCCCCCCCCTCAGGGTAACGGACGGACAGATGGAATAGTCCCTGGGAGGCAAAACCCACAGCCACTCCGTCTTATCAGGGTTGAGTTTGAGTCTGTTGACACCCATCCAGGCCCCAACAGCCTCCAGGCACCAGCACATTACATCTTAACAATTTGGCAAAATGTATGGTTTTAAGTGTGATGTGTACATAGTAAACACAACTCGGAAATTTGCTGGATGTTAAACAGAAAGCCAGAATTTAAAGGCCCTCTTCTAAAGCGACAAAGATGATTGTTACCTGATTCCACGGATGGAGGATGCGGGAAAGGTCCAGGTGGAAATTCCTTCCTATAGAAGCCAAGAGAAAACACCCAATAAGCAAATAATTATAAACAAATACTATGCCTTGTGCTAAGTTTTGTGCTTGCTATTGATATAAGGGAATAAGCTGCGTGCTGATGCTTAATAGTATATGTACTTGCTGTTCGATAATAATATAAGATACTGCTGTATGCAATATACTGTGTAGAATATACCGTACTACTGTGTGCTAAAGCTGTGTGCGAATAAGAGAATATACTATACTGGTGTGTGCTAAATAGTAAAGGGATATGATCTTTGCTAAATAGTATATGTATCTGCTGTGTGCAATATACAGTGATACCTCGTCTTACAAACGCCTCGTCGTACAAACTTTTCGAGATACAAACCCAGGGTTTAAGATTTTTTTGCCTCTTCTTACAAACTATTTTCACCTTACAAACCCATCGCTGCCGCTGGGATGCCCCGCCTCCAGACTTCTGTTGCCAGCGAAACGCCCACTTTTGCGCTGCTGGGATTCCCCTGAGGCTCCCCTCCATGGGAAATCCCACCTCCGGACTTCCATGTTTTTGTGATGCTGCAGGGGAATCCCAGCAGGGGCAGGGGAATCCCAGCAGCGCAAAAACGGGCGCTTTGCTGGCAACGGAAGTCCGGAGGTGGGGTTTCCCAGCGAGGGGAGCCTCCGTGAAATCGCAGCATCGCAAAAACACAGAGGTCCGGAGGTGGGGTTTCAAGGACTTAGGTGTTTTTGTGCTGCTGGGATTTCACTGATGCTCCCTTCACCGGGAAACCCCACCTCCGGACTTCTGTTGCCAACGAAGCGCTCGTTTTTGCGATGCTAGAATTCCCCTGCTGGGATTCCGCTGCAGCATCGCAAAA